>NC_137008.1:31478409-31575909 GCF_032717465.1 Coenobita brevimanus | reverse complement strand
TAGTGAGGGAATAGTGGCGGAGTGCAGACGGCATGTAGATAACCAGTTGAAGCATGTAGTCAATCATGAGAAGATAATTAGTGAGAAAATTGAGGCTGTAGAGAAATATTGCACTGCTGAGCCTCAGGTTAGTGTACAGGGAGCGTATGAAGGGAATGGACAGTGTACGATGAATCTTGACGGATCTCGGGCATCTGAAGATGGCACTACAGGGCTGAATAATCAGAATGCACAAGTTGTAAGTTCTGGACTTAGTTATGATGCCTCAGTTATTAGGCCCCAAACCAGTGAAGTGCATGGCTATAATGGGGATTCAGTTAAGAAGAAACCTCAAGAGTGTGATGGTAGTGTATCTTGGGAAGCTTACCGTGCACAGTTTGAGTTACTTGCGGATCAGAATGGTTGGGATAATAAGAAGAAGGGTGCAGAAGACCCACCACTGAAGAAATGGAAGAGAACCTTGATGAATAGTGTGCGAGAAGACAGGACAGATGACATGCAGTGTAGCAGGAATGGGAATCATAGGAAGAAATGCAGCTGTTCTGTATTGACGGGGCTGGCGTCAGACGAAGACGACCTGAGTAGGATGCAGATGGAGGGTGCAGATTTGCAACCGGTGCTGGAGTGGCTGCAGGGAGTGCAGTGCGACCATCATGGGGAGGAGTTTCCAGGTTAGGTCCTGCAACTGGGAGCTGCTGGAGTCAGTGGGACCTTCATTGCAACGGACTACTGGGGCGTCAGTGGGAGACGCCCAATGGCCTCAGCGAGTGTTGGCAACTGGTGGTTCTGAAGAAGATGAGGTCTGAGATCTTGGATGAGTCCCACAACAAGATCACTAGTGGGCACATGGGCGTGAAGACAACTCTAAGCAGGCTGCGACACAAGTTCTACTGGATTGGCATGCGTCAGGATGTTGAAGCGTGGTGTCGGACCTGTGATGTGTGCTGTCAAGAAGACGACCAAGACCGTCGTGGAGGAGTGGACTGTGTGGAGGAGCAAGGACATCATCAGAAGCGGGATAGAAGAAGACCTGATAAGTTGAAAGATTATTTTGTATATAGTTAGATGTTTCATTAGAAATAGGGTTTATGTTTATGTTTGTATATATTGTGTAGTTTTGTCGGGACGACAAAGAACTAGGGAGGGGGTAGTGTTATGAAGGGGGATTTACCAGCTAGGTAGTCTCGTACCTTCGAGACATTTCTAGTACCGTAAATTTCGGTACGAGTCGTCAGAGTTGCCAGTTTGCCTCGTGTTTGTGAGCGTAGTTATTTCGTAAGTTAAACATTCATTTATTTTTGTGCTCTTTTTCTTAATGTTTTATTTAAGTAATTGCCTGTTAAATTATGTAATTTAAGTTCGTATGGGTAGTGATTTGGAGAGTTATGAAATGTAGGAAAACTCTAGCATGTTCTGATGTCTAGTAGTTGGTAACTGTTGTTGCTAGGGGCTGATGCAAGACAGTATGTCCTAGAATGTTGGAGAAGTGGACGTTTCTAGAACAATGCAAGCTTATATAAGGATGGGGAAGAGCTTAGTTCGTCAGTCAGTTTGGAGTTTAGTCGGGTTTCAGTTCAGTGTGAGTGAAGTGCAGTCGGTTTTGGGGCAGTTTGTGGAGAGTTGCTGTGCAAGCATTGAGTGTAATTACTGTCTGTGAAGATTGTATATTTTTGGTACTTGTGAAAACAAAGGTAGACAATGACGGGTTACTGATGTTTGTATATCATTGGAAGTTGAGAAAACAGTGAAGTGTTGAGCATTAAGTGTAATAACAGTTAGTAAAGTTTGTATAGCTCCAGTGCTTGTGAGAACAGTGAAGTTGGAAAGCATTAAGTGGAATTACTTGGAAAATAAAGACAGTGAACTTTAAGGAGCCAGTGTTTATTTTCGCCTCAGCTGAAGTTGTGTACTGCACACCTAAAGGCTGACCCTCAGAAGAACAACTCACTGGGCAACGTCCTTCCTGTACTGTACTACTGCTGTTGGAGCCTGTGGCAGTGTGGGGACTGGGACTTGACAATATATATATATATATATATATATATATATATATATACACGCACACAGACACACACCGGTAAAATTGTTTTTAAACACTCTCTGAGTATGGGAATGTGTAAGTTGTGGAACTTCATAGAAGTGATCCTTTAATAATGATGATATAGTGCACTGTGTATTTGTTGATGCGGGGTATGTATATACTGTAATGTGATGTTGCTTCTGCAGTATTCTGATAGCATTGTTTGTCATTTCACTGACCCACAGTTAATTTTCATGCATTAAGTTACCTGTCTTTATATGAGTTACACTGATTACATAAAAAGCATAATATAGTATCCCATGGTTTTATAATAAACATTACAAACAAGAGGTTAGGGGCCTCTACCATTTGCTGGCACAGCGCCTTCAAAACATTAAATCCGTCCATGGTTTTGGAGTGTACAATAAACTAACATATATATAATCTTTTTTTTATTATTACTACAGATTTAAAATCTAGGATAGTTCTTAATGGGTATATTATATGAAAAGTCGTTGAACTCCTCCTTCAGGCACAAGAATCATGCAATAAAACACCCTTGAGAGGAATTACTTAATCCCTCTATTCCAATGACATTTTTCTAATGCACTTTTGCTACTTAAAAATAGTCCTCTGATTAGTACTCCATATGGAGAAGCTGGGTATAGCTAACTCTTAATACAAAAGGAGTTCTCCCACACTGAATTATTATCACCTGCAGGAAGCAAGAACGAAATGGAAAATGCATTATCGTAATGATAAGATTAAGGTACCTTTCCAAGCCATCTTCCTCATACTCTCGTCAACGATGTCTTTTCACCTCGCTTTTACTTCTCATTTCATCTTTTTTTCTTTATATCACTTTTTTCTACAGCACAGGCGATGCAACGCGAGACTAAACGCACTTGGGGCACTTGCTGGGACAGACTTTCAACGACAAAAAGTAACACTCTCCATACTCTACAAAAATATCAGATCAGTGATGTCCTACGATTCCTGGATATGGGCTCCAATTCTGCCAAACATTCACTGCAACACCTTGCAGGCTATACAGAACAACGCCCTACGTATCAGCAGTATCTGCACCAGTGCTTCTCCCAGAGCCAAATTGCACTCAAACTAAAGTCCTCTCTGTGTATGAATATCTCGATGTGAAAGGCACACAGTCCTAGGCGACAGCCTGAGATAACACACAACTTCCTTGTCATTATATGGCAGAGCTACACAAAACAACTACGTACATAAAATCATCACCACGCAAACATTACCAGACACTCATCAAGACCATCCCACCTCCAGACATTGCTACATTAATAATGACGAATCACCTACATACCCACTTCAAGCACAGGGCAATCCAGCATTTCGATCAGAACACCGTATTACAAGCACCGCCCTACCTCTTGATTACCACCCATCGGAGGTATCTCTAAAAAGAGGTGATCGAGTTCACCTAGCTAGACTTAGATCAGAACATCGCCCAGCCCTCCTAAGTTATCGGCTGAAATATGTGCTGGGAATAATCGTGCTGGGAATAATCGTCTGACCCCTCCAATTACAGACCAATAGCTATCACATCTTCTCTTGGTAAGGTATTTGAAACTTTAATTAATAAGCATATTGTTAAACATCTTGAATCCAACAACTTAATTAATGATAGACAATACGGTTTTCGCCACGAAAGATCCACCATTGACATACTCAATCTCTTAACTCATACCATCCATCAATCAATTGATCTTTTTGGAGAAACTCATGCAGTAGCTCTTGATGTCTCTAAAGCTTTCGACAGAGTATGGCACCGTTCCCTGCTGTCCAAACTCCCTTGCTATGGACTAACGTCTTTTGTTCCTTTGATTTCTTCTTATCTTAGTGACAGGAAAATAAGAGTAAAAGTAGATGATGTATATTCGAATTTCCACTCAATTAACGCCGGCGTGCCACAGGGATCAGTTCTGGCGCCAACCCTATTTCTGGTTCATATTAATGATCTCTTATCTGTCACTCACAATCCCATTCACTCATATGCAGATGACTCAACACTACATAGTTCATTCACACTCAGACATCCATTTACAAAGTCTAATATCTCTACCTCTCAACTCAATACAGCCATCTCCATAAATCAAGATCTATCTACAATCAGTGAATGGGGACAAAACAACCTTGTCTCTTTTAATGCTAGTAAAACTAAATATATACAGTTTACTAATAGACAGATATTGCCAGATTCGTACATTACCTTCAGTGCTACTAATATTCCCATCTCCAAAAGTATTGAAATTCTTGGTGTCTCACTTAACAGTGCCCTCAGCTGGACCTCTCATGTCAGATCACTTGCTAAAACCGCCTCAAGGAAACTTGGATTATTGTACAGAGTCCGTAACTTCTTCGCCGATGAGCAGTTAGCTATAATTTATAAGAGTCATGTGCGCTCTCAGCTTGAATATTGCTCACCCTTGTGGAATGGTTGTGGAGAGGTTGCATTAAGACAACTAGACAAAATTCAGAATAAAGCTGTTAGAATCATTAACAACCCTGCCATTACATATAAACTACCTCCCCTGCAAGTAAGAAGGAATGTTGCCTCCCTTGCATTATTTTACAGATATTTTTTTGGCAAATGCTCAGACGAAGTTGCGTCCATGGTGCCACCTCTCCATGCCTTCCCTCGTGCTACACGGGCATCTGGTAACGCTCATGACTGGAATGTCACTCAACCACATTGCAGAACTTCTGCCTATCAGAATTCTTTCATTCCCCGAACTGCATCTCTCTGGAACTCGCTTCCCCAGAGTTGTTTTCCTCCAAATTTCAACCTACAACTGTTCAAGTCTAATTCTTACAGATATTTTATGAACAGAGGACACCAGTAATCTGGTGTATGGATTATTTTTTTTTCTCCATTTGTTTTTCCTTCCTCCGTTCTGTTATTTAAAAAAAAAAAAAAAAAAAAAAAAAAAAATTTCGCTGATGCCACCGCCGATGTCAGGACAATCCCACGGAGCGGCGTGATTGAACAACATTAGCATGTAACAGTTCCAGGAACTGAAGAATGCCCTGTTCCAGTACCAGAAAAACGTAAATGGTGTCAGAAGACAATCAAAGACAAATAACCATACCTGAGTTATTTGGAAAGGTTGGAAAAAGAAGATAAATGAAACTCGAATGGAGGAGAAAGTGGCGAAGGTGAAGGAGTATCCGACATGTGAGGTGCAACGTATAGATAATAAAGAAAGGGGTAGGTGCTCAAAAAACTGTTGCAGATGGAGGGCATCTAATCGGATGACAATGATGGAGAGCTGGCGATGCAGTGGGAACCATGTGAATGACGTGGGTGTCACCGACCACTGTATGAAAGGAGAGGGAGGAGCCAATGCATGAGGTTCAAAAGCTTCTTCACCAGTTTTAAGAGATAATGCACAACCCTCGAGTCAAGTCATTGATAGGGGTAGGTTGAAAGATACGAAATGTCTGGAATAATAGGAGGCGCCCTGACTGTATGCCATATAAGTGGGGGATAGGGTCATAAGCAGCAGAATATGACGCGGGAGGCAGACCGTGATGACGTCAGCCACATCAACGATCCTAACGCCAGCCCCTAACCATATCAAACAGACCAATTACCATCGCAACTGCGTTCCAAGAAGTGGAGCACCTCCTTACAAATCCACGGCACTCTGAGAGGTATCAGAAAACAGTGATTGGCAAGTACAGTTATATGCGGGAACTGGAGCTAGCCGCTGACTGAATGACTTCGAAAAATTCTGAAGAATTCTGATGAATGATGAATGTTGGGTGTGTAACTTAGTGTATAACGAGGAGTTAAAATGTACATCACAGCTGGAGGAAGACTGAATGAGGGAGAAAACACTGTGACTCACCAGTGTTTATGGCCGTTTTACGGGATTTAGGTATGAAATAACATAAACCTAGAAATGAGAGGGAGGCTGATGCGGAAGCCATAAATGGTGCCATATGTCTCTCACGGAAGGGGTCGGGGAAAATGCTTGAAAAAGTACTTCAACAGTGGTCATAAAACAACAGTGACCGGCGAGGGAACACACTGGGAGGTCGGAACCAAAGTCAGAGAGAGCCCAGGACGCGCCCATCATGGAACAAAGTTATTTATCCTTTTATAAGTGATGGATTGGGCTCTGAGGAGACAGGAGAGGGAGAAAACGAAGAATTATTAGTGGAAGCAACTTGTATGAAGCTTGGCCATGGCAAGGAAGTGACGGAGTTTGGGTTAATAGAGCAGCATCATGGTAACATTGAGTAGACAGTGAAACTGGAGAGCTAGGGAGTGGGAGACATGAAATGGGTGGGGTTTCAACGAACAGATAATATGTACGAACAAAATGACACGAATTAAGTTGACCTAGGATAGCTGATACAAAAAACGGACAGATAAAGGGGAAGAAAATGTTATAGTAGAGACGTCCTTCACAAGTGAATATCGTTTATAATATTTTTGTGTATTTTTGTATTTGTGAAAGATATACAATTGGATGTTTGGTGTTTAGTTATCTTCGCTTTGGCAGCTTGAAGAAAATTATCATAGTACCACTCTACAGGTTTGTCATAGTAAGTTAAGTAATTTGCATTTGTGAATTTAGTACCATAGTGTGATATCGCGGGAAATTGGTGAAGTGGCAGAGTGGTCAATGGGGCTGTGATAAGGACAAAACATTTATTTTCATTTGATGGAGTAGATGACGAACTTTTGCTGGCTTAGATGGTGAGTTAATTGGGTAATATTCAGATGGCTTGGATACACACTTCCGGTTCCATTGTTTGGATACGTTTTATCAGATGTAACACTGTTAGGTTAGGTACTACAGATATTCAGGAAACAGTTGGATTTGTTCTGAGAGACTATTAAAGCATACTGAGAGGCAATGACATCATACTTGTGGAGGTTATACACGTAACGACACACAACCCCCTTAACTTCAAAGCTGTGACACTGACATTTTTCACTTTGTCTTCCTTCTTATCGTATTAATATAAAGTTCTATATAACGTAGCAAGTGCAGACTTGCACATCTTCCTGCTGATTACTACGGTAGACTTGGCGTGAGTTGCTTTATCAACATCGACCGCAACAAGGAGAGGGCCTACAAAAGGTACCGGAGCCAACCCACCCCTGAATCACATCATCTTTACGTTTCTGCCCGGAATCGTGCTCTGTTCTTCGCCCTACTAAAAATAATTTCATCCATACTAAATGCTCTCAACTCTCCAACTCGAATCCTTCCCGCTCCTTTTGGCACCTTGCCAAAAATCTTTCTAACAACTTCACCTCATCATCCTTCCCTCCTCTTTTCTACTCTGATGGTTCTGTAGCTATTTCTTCTACTGATAAAGCAGATCTCTTCGCACAGACTTTCTCCTCCAATTCCACCTTAGACGATTCCGGTGCTGTTCCTCCATTACTTCCCCCCTTGACTTCCTCATGGCTGACATTAAAATTTCTTCAGTTGATGTATTTTCTGCCATCACTGGCCTCAGTACTAACAAGGCATATGGGCCTGATGGGGTCCCTCCTGTTGTTCTCAAGAACTGTGCTTCTGTGCTTACACCCTGCCTAGGCAAACCCCTTCGCCTTTGTCTGTCAACTTGTACCTTTCCTTCTTGCTGGAAGTTTGCTCTCATTCAGCCAGTCCCAAAGAAGGGTGACCACTCCCAACCCTCCAACTATCGTCCAATTGCTTTAACGTCCTGTATTTCAAAAGTTTTCGAGTCAATCCTCAATAGAAAAATTTTAAGGCATCTTTCCTATCACAACCTTCTTTCCGATCGTCAGTACGGGTTCCGTCAGGGACGCTCCACTGGCGATCTTCTCGCCTACCTTTCAGACTCCTGGTCATCCTCCTTTCGGGACTTTGGCGAAAATTGCCATTGCACTTGACATCTCAAAGGCTTTCGATCGAGTCTGGCATAAATCTTTAATTTCCAAACTGCTCTCCTACGGTTTCTATCCTTCTATCTGTGCCTTCATCGCTAGCTTCCTTTCTGGTCGTTCTATAGCCGCTGTTGTAGACGGCCATCGTTCTTCTCCTAGATCTATCAACAGTGGTGTTCCTCAGGGCTCTGTCCTATCACCAACTCTCTTCCTTTTATTCATCAATGATCTTCTAAGCTGTACATTTAACCCTATCCACTCATACGTTGATGACTCCACCCTTCACCTTTCCATTCGGTTCCCGCATCGCCCATCTCAACAGTTACTTCAACAAACAAGGGATGAGGCTATGGCACACCTAATGTCTGACTTGGCTCGTATCTCTGACTGGGGTAAAAATAATATGGTTGTTTTTAATGCATCTAAGACTCAGTTCTTACACCTATCAACCCGACAAAATCTTCCACAGGTATACCCACTAATGTTTAATAATATTCAGCTTAATCCTGCATCATCCTTGAACATGCTTGGGGTTTCATTTACTCGGGACTTATCTTGGAAAGATCATATTACATCTCTTGTAAAATCTGCTTCCAAGAGATTGGGTGTGCTAAGCCGACTCCGCTCTTTCTTTACCCCTGCACAATTGTTGACTCTATACATGGGTTTTATCCGCCCCTGTGTGGAGTACAACTCTAATGTGTGGGGAGGCTCCCCACATACAGCTCTTCTCAATAGGGTGGAGTCAAAGGCTTTTCGTCTCATTAACTCTCCTCCTCTTACTGAGTCCCTTCAACCTCTGTCTCTTCGCCGCACTGTTGCATCTTTATCTCTTTTCTATCGCTACTTTAATGGTCACTGCTCCTCTGAACTGTCTGCTTGCATTCCTCCACCTCTACGACGGGCGTGTAGCACCCGTCTGGCAGCAAACTCTCATCCCTTTTCTGTCCAACTCTGTAATGCAAGAGTTAACCGTTACTCCCAGTCTTTCATTTATGCAACAGGTCAGCTCTGGAACTGTCTCCCTCTGTCTGTATTTCCTGCTGCCTATGATCTCCAGTCTTTCAAACGCAGTGTGTCCAGGCATCTCAAAATGATCGGATCTTGAATTTGGCTCTCTATTGTATTTTGTTTTTCTCTTGGCGGGAACTGTTACTGCGGGCTCATGGCCTTTGGTTCCTTCTTCCTCACATAAAAAAAAAAAAAAACTCATATTCGGAGTCGTGATGTTCTGATTGTCTTTTGATTTCTGGATCATTGACATACTGCAATACAGTATACCTGAGGCGCTTGTTTTTATATGTAGAGAATTAATGTAGTGGAGCATTTAGTTGATCATTTACTGGATTATTTCTTGGACTATAATGGACTTTTACAGTATACTCTGTATGTTGGCTTTGTCTATCTATCTATCTATTGCCAGACACCTTAATCCCGTACGGATTGGCCACAAACAAATCGTTTCCACGTCGCCCTGTCCCCCGCCATTTCACTGCCCTACTCCCAACTCACACCCCCCTCTCTCATATCCCTCTCCACTCCATCCCTCCATCTCATCCTCGGCCTCCCCCTCCCTCCCCCCCCTCCACCTCACTCACATACACTCTCTTCGTCAGTCTCTCACCCTCCATCCTCTCCATATGGCCAGACCACCTCAGTGTGTTCCTCCTAACGCTTCCTAACACATCCACATCCACACCACAACGCTCCTTTATATCCTCATTTGTCAGCCTGTCTCTCCATGTGACTCCACATTTCCACTGCTCTCACTCTTGACTTGTGTCCTTCTAACAACGTCCAAGCTTCACATCCATACGTTAGATTTGGTATCACAATACTGTCATGCAGTAACTTTTTCACTTCCATGCTCACTTCTCTGTTTCTCATCACTGCTTTCAAGGAATCAGCAACCTTCCTTGTTGTATCCTTTCAAGCACTTCACCCTCCAAACTTCCATCCTTACTCATCACACTCCCCAAGTACTTAAACGTACTCACATTTTCCATTTCCTCACCATCCAACCTCACTGTACATTCACTGACTTCACCTCTCTCAAAGACCACCACTTTACTCTTCCCTACATTCACCTTTAGATTTCGTTTCATACACACTCTCCCAAACTCATCCAAAAAGCCTTGCAGCTCCCCTTCGTCTTCACTGAACAACACAGTATCATCTGCAAACAACAGTCCAGGGAGTTTCCAAACATTACCCTCTTTCACTAGGGCCACTCCAACATCCACTACCCTACCTTGTATCTCTTTTTTTACCCCATCCATGTACAGATTGAACAACCATGCAGACATGACACATCCCTGTTTCAACCCAACTTTCAGAGAGAAAAATTCACTTAGTTCACCATCCACACGCACTGCAGTCTTAGCACCATCACACATACACTTCTCAGCATTCAACAACTTCCCATCTACTCCATATAGTCTTAATACTTTCCACAATCCTTGTCTATCCACCCTGTCATATACTTTCTCCAAATCCATGAAGGCCGCATACATCTTCTTCCTTTCTCTAGAAACTTTTCCATTAAAGATCTAAGAATGAATATATGATCTACACAACCTCTTCCTTTCCTAAACTTCCCTGTTCTTCTCCAACTAATTCCTCTGTTATTTCCTTAACTCTCTCCATAAGAATCCTACCATACACTTTTCCTATTACACTAAGAAGACAAATGCCCCTATGATTACTACACACTTCTTTTTCCCCTTTTCCATTGTACAAGGGAATAATTATACCTGACGTCATCCTTCGGGACTCTTTGATCCTCCCAGGCCAATCTGCACATCTTCCACATCCATTCTACTACTATCTCTCCCCCATGCTTCAGCATTTCACCACACACTCCATCAATTCCTGGGGCTTTCCCGAATTTGACTCTCTTCATTGGTTCCACAACTTCTATCCTACTGATTGCTTCCTGTCTTCTCACCTCCCTCCTTCTCCCAGCCATTTCCCAGCCACTTATACTCACATTTCTTCCATTCTCTATGTTCAACAATTCCTTGAAGTGTTCTCTCCATCTGCTCACTTTTTCTCTCTTCTCCACTAGTAATCTACTGTTTTTATCTTTCACTTTGTGCTTATACAAAAATTAGGAATAAGGAAAGAAAACTTTTCGAATTTATTGAAAATGTTATGCGGAACCTCTTACTTGTCTAAAAGGAATACGATTCTGTTCTTCTTCGCATGCCTTAATTGGTGTTTTGGTAAAAGAACACTGTATTTGTTTGCTACTTTTGTCCTTGCATTTCCAGCGCTATCATGTGTTCAAATTGTAAAACTTCAACTTTTGGATTGAAAGCTATGGCCTACGGTGGCAATCAATTAATAGCAGGCAATTAGTAACCAAGCTAAGGATCCGGCCTAATCCAGCTTTTGAGTGTCCTGTCATGGCGAGTCCCGTGGTCATCAGGACATACCTAGGTCAGGGGTTTTACCAGACTGGGTCGGTGGTTTGTGGTTTGTGGTTGGTACTGTAAGAGAAGATGTAAGACAAAAAGAAAAGATAAAGAGATTGAAAATGCTGTTAAAAAGACTATGGACGTAAAGAGTTGAGAGAGAAGTCGGATTACCTGTTGACAAAGAGTCATTTGATTGACATAGGAAGTTGATCTGCACGTATATTTAATCTTGAGCTACTTTCAGGTTCGATTTAGTTTATAAAGTAAGTTTAATTCATACTACAGCTATCTGTAGAAGGTCATAAGTTTCACAATCGCATCTCGTCCCTAAGTAGTATCCTTTACAGTGGATGTTTGCACAAGACGCACTACTGGTTAACGTGAAATCCTCCTCCTAGAGTATCAGAGTACTGATTGACGCACTGTATGCAATGAATCTCTAAACGTGCAGGATCACAGCACATGGCCATTTCCTGACAAACACATAGCTTATGACTCTCCTATACTCTGTACTACACGAGCATTTGAAATGTTCAGTTTTCACTTTGCTATTACATCACTACTAGATGTCTGTCCCAAGTTCAGTAAAATTATTTTGCCGTAGCAAGAGTGAATTATAAAAATACGTGATATTAGTGAAGTGGTTAAGCATAAAAAAAAGAAAAAAAAAGAAAAAAAAAAAAAGCTAATCAAGACATCATTCCAAACAACCCTTCCTTGTATACTCCCGCTATAAGTCAATCCGTCCAAAGTGGTTTCGTTTCTTACTTAATTCAGCTTAACCTGAACTCATCTTAGTAACCTAACTTATTCTAACCTTACCAATTCTAACCTAATTGGAACAACATCGGGACCTGATCAGTTTAGGGGCCAGATCAACCTATTAACTGTAATCCCAGTCAGAAAAATCACCGCCGGACAGTGACCATGATATCCTGCCTGATGGGAAAGTGGCCCATTGGAACGTCCGGGTCATGGCTGGGGTTGACATCTTTGCCAGGGGGTGGGGCCAGGCTAAGACTCTGTAGCACCACCACACTCACGATGAACAGCTCCATACGTGCCAGCCCTTCACCAAGGCACTGACGCTTGCCTGTAACATCAGAAGGTTGAGTTAGGTTACATTAGGTTTGACTGGATTGGGTTGGGTTGGGTTGGGTTGGATTGAACTGAGCTAGGTCGCATTGTTTTAAGTATGTTTAGGTTATATTAGGTTCGATTAGGCTCTGACGACCCAACACAGTGACAATGAGTAACCCCATGCAAGCAAACCCTCCCACTTAGGCACTGAGGTTTCCGTGTTACAAAAACTGCAATATAAACAATTTGCAAGTAGCAGATGAATTTATAGGCAGAACTTAGGTCGACCAGTTCTCTGCCAGATACATTTAAAAAGAATTTAATTAACTTAAGTGTTTATATTTATATTCAGTGTCCACAATTTTGAACTTTGTCATTCTATTATTTCAGAATAAAACGTTCATTTAGCATACTTCTGTTTAATACAGTTTTGCTAAATGATATGAAAAAGTCCAAAGACGTCACAGAATAGTGTTGGTCACATCTTTGGTAAAGGTTCGTTCTTGTGTCAGCTCTTGGGGCATTCTAGCGTCTCATTCTTTACTGTAAGGTAGCAGATATTTGTTTCCTATACATCACGAGTCAAACATCGTGGAATCTCATGACGCGGCAGAAGTCAGCTGCCTCTTGCCAGATCTGCTGGAGAGACTGTTCTATGTGTTAACAGTATACAATAGTCGTGAAATTGGGCAACACACACAAAGGTAACTCTCTACCTGTACCCTGAAAGATTGTATGAGAGAGATCAACTACACTCCGTGGGTGTAACATCTAAGCTCCCAGTAAAGTATCCAGTAGCAATACGGAGTCTTTGTTATATAACTTGAGACCCTGATGGTAAATATATGGACCCACTCCGTGAATGTAACATCTAAGCTCCCAATATAGCATCCTGTAGCAACATGGAGTCTTTAAGATATAACTTCAGACCCTGATGGTAAATCTATGGGCCCACATCTCACATTTAGGTATATTCTCTTATAACATTCACCATTCTAGGATTTTTCTTTTTTAATTTATTGTGGTGTTGTGTCCACTTCTGTGTTAAACGTATGGAAAAAAGACTCCATGAGATTAGGTTACAACATGAAACTAGCAAACTTGTTCAATGAGAAAATGACGAGAGGAAATTGAAACCCACTGAAGTTTGAGAGATCTGAGAAGACTACAAAAAAATGAACCAAACCACGGCCCACTCCACCTCTACTATACAGTGTTGATTTGTGTGACGACGTGTGGACACCCAACTAATGATATGAACATTATTTAGCTATTACGAGGCCTTATTCTCTCACGATACGTTTGTGATTCCTGTATAACCAGCTGTTAAATAATTTTATTATCCATCACTGTGACACATATCGGCATTACATGATTCTCTTATGCACGTACATAATTTAATTAGACACTCTCCCTGTTAACTTGTATACTCTGATTATTTGTACAATATAATGTCATATAATTGTCTTATCATTCACGTACAATATCGATGTTGTTTTACTCTTTAGACCGTTTTCTTTTAATTTCTGCATCTATAACATGTCGGGAGACATCTTATTGATAATAAGTGCTGTCTTCAGTGTTTCAAGCATGAGACTGGTCATTAGACCAAAGAAAAGGTTCATTTTTCTTAAGTATTTTAGTAAGAGGAACGGATATCTGTATAACCTTGAATAAATTGCTGATAGTACCTACGCAATCCAAGCTAACTCCTTATATCATCAGTATTGGTAGGTTCTGGGAAGTTAAAAGTTGCCCTAACTTTCTCGTCCGAGGTAATTCCTTCAGCGTCAACCATATGTCCAAGAAATGTAATTCTCATATGCAGAAAGTTGCATTACTGAGCTTAACCTTTGACCTGCCATTTGGAGGCGATCAAAAACTTGCTGTAGCTTGGCAAAATGTTCAGGGATTGATATACTCACTACAATGATATCACCTACAGTAGATAAGCGAAAAGATACCACTGAATATAGAATGGATAAGCCCCATGAATACTGATGGAGCAATTTTAAGACCAAAGGGAGGTGGCCAGAAGGAATACTGAATGCACTTACAGGGCGAGACGACTCTTCCATTTCTATTTGCCAGTAGCCACTATGTAAGTCAAGGGAAGTGAAAACAATGCTATTCTCGCCAAGTGATTCCAGTAAATCTGTCAGGACTGGTAATGGAATCGATCGGGTACAGTGACAGAGTTCATTTTATGATAGTCAACTGCGGGTCTAAATTCACCCTCTTTCTTGGTGACTAGGAAAAGCGGGCTGACGGAGTGTTCAATGATGTCCTGATTTAGCATATCCCGTAGGCTACTATCTCATCATTTTTTTGTTTTTTTTCGTAAGCTATGCTGTAGCATAAACTGGTTGAGTACCGGGAATCACTTCTGTAGCGTACTTAATCATACCGGCCTTACTCATATGTTCACCAAGTAAGGCAACATCTCTAAAGGTATGCAAAATATTAAAAATAATTGTTCTTCATTTAGAGGGAAGTCGCCTGGATTTACATGAAAGGTGTGATCAGTTGATGAAGTCGTAGCAGAATCCGTAGAGTTTTCAATGGTATATACATCGGGTAAATCATCATCATCATCACCCTTTGCAGTTACAGAGAATGGTATGTCCTGGCACACCTTTATGGCCAATGGGTACAACAGGAAATCGCCAATCTTTGTACCACTTTAAGTTTTAGTGGAGCACTGGTACCATTTATAAAGATAACACAAATTTTCCTCCAACATGGAACACAGTGCTGACATTCCCTGATTATAAGAAAACTTTACTTCTTTGCACAGGCGTGTCTGGGGTAGGTCTAGGCTCGTTGTTGATGCGTATTGATAACGAAAAGAAACTTGTAACAGCGTATGCTACTCGTGGCCTCAGTGCCGCTGAACGTAACTACGGTGTTACTGAGGGAGGCTTAAGCAGCTGTTTGGTCTCTCAAACAATTCAGAGACATAATCAATGAATATCCAGCACATATTCAAACAGATCATCTCCCACTTTGTGATTTATTCAAAAGAAGAAATCTTACTGGACGTCTAGCACGATGGTCAATTATTATCCAAGACTTTAATCCAACCTCTGAGTACGTGCCTGGTAAGTCAAATATAGCTGAAGATGCTGTTTCACATTGGCAGTCTCACAGTGTCAAAGAAGTGAAATTCCTTACACCTCAGATGTTGTTTATAAAAGTCAGTGCACAGACCCTCTGTTGTCTAAGGCTATATTCTTCCTAGAATCAGGAGACACTTCGACCCACTCTGCCACAGTCAGCAGATGATCTCACGTTAGACAATGATATTTTGTATATGAAGACATCCCTTACCAGTAGGGACCTACCCGACAACGAGATATGTCAGCTTATAGTTCCCGCTAATTTAATATTTGCAGTGCTCCTCCTCATCCATTAGACATCTCGTGCATCCCACCACTGCCACCAAAATGTGAGATGTGGGCCCGTAGATTCGTCCGTATTGCAACTGGATGCTTTACTGGGAGCACAGATGTGACACCCACGGAGTGTAGTTGATCTATAACTTTCATACAATCTTTCAGGGTGCAAGTAGAGAGTTTCCTTTGTGTGTGTTACCCAGTGTCACAACTATGCTGTTCAAACATACTGTAGAGCAGTCTCTTTAGCAAATTTAGCACAAAGCAGCTGGCCTCTGCCGATTCATGAGATTCCACGTCGTCTGATACAAGACGTATAAGTAACAAACATCCGCTTGCTTATGTTAAGATTAACTTTGCTTACTGCACCTCACTGTACCCTTACCAATTATGTGTGTCTTTTTTTTGTAGACAATAGACATACTGCAGATTATATTGGCATAAATGGCTAAAAAGAGATTGTTAACTTGTCACACTCGGATAAGGAACAGGTTTTAGAGACACTTTTAGGCTGACGTGTCTACGGCCTTAACTGTTAGTACTTGTGAAAATTCTGCATAATACCTGCCCTTATTTATTGTTCCTGATACGAGAAGTTTTCACAAAATGTTCAGATGAATATATGTGTAAACTAGAAAGCACTCAGAGAGCGCATACCTCCGCCAATGCCATTACAAAGGATCCAGATTCGGATCCGTGGAGATATTGTTTGGAATACATAGGATCCGGATCCGCCCCCAAATATAATAAATTGTTCCTTGACCCACAGCATACTCTTCCACAAAAATTTTTTTGTTGAAGTTCATTGAGAATTTTAGGAGATATTGTACACAGGACCCGAATTCGCCCCCTAATTTAATCATTTCTTGGCCCATGACCCACCCTTCCACCAAATTTCATTGAAATTCACAGAGAACTTAGGACATACCGTCTGGACAAACAGACTGACAGACAAACATAGGTGAATATATAACCTCCCCCAACATTGCTGGAGGAGGTAATTATAATAAAAAATGAAGAACGAATGACGATGGAAAAAAGTAAGACAACATTTGTACTACAAAAATATTCTTCCTCTTACAACAGGTATCATTCGTCATGGTTATTAATGAGGATGTAAGATGCAACGTTAAGCAAGAGATATTACTCCTATGAATTACAGCCAAGCTTACAACATGTGATTTTATTCAGCTTAGGGAGATTTTCACATGACATTGCGTTAGATATTTGTCATAGAGTGCGGTATATATATATATATATATATATATATATATATATATATATATATATATAGATAGATAGATAGATAGATATTTGTCATATATAATATATATATATATATATATATATATATATATATATATATATATATATATATATATATATATATATATATATAGATAGATAGATATTTGTCATATATATATATATATATATATATATATATATATATATATATAGCACTCTCTGACAAATATCTAACGCAATGTCATGTGAAAATCTCCCTAAGCTGAATAAAATCACATGTTGTAAGCTTGGCTGTAATTCATAGGAGTAATATCTCTTGCTTAATGTTGCATCTTATAGACTGTCCAGAAACTATCCAACCTTAGCCTCTAAAAAATTAAACAGCTAACCTGTTGAGCAAGGACACTAATCCCCCTCAAAGTAAGCCCCTTCTGGCTTACACGTAGCCCAGTGTTCATTCCACTGCCTGATTCATTTTTTAGTCAGTTTTCGGTATCTCTTGCAGATACTTCGTCGCATTCGTCATGATCTCTTCTCTCATCTCAAATCGGGAACCCTTCAGTCGAGCATTGAGCTTGGGGAATAACCAAAAGTCACATGGAGCCATGTCTGGTGAGCTGGTAGGCTGCTGGACCTGCAGATGATGTGCTTGGCCAAAAATTCCTGAATCAATTGAGAACAATGGGCAGGGACGTTGTCATGGTGCAGCTTCCGACTTGTCACTTTGCAATGATCTGATCTTTTCCCTCGAGATGGGCCACGAAGACGACAGACAACTTCCAGGTAATAATGTCTGTTGACAGTCTGACCTTCCTGTGCGTACTCGCGATGCACAACAACACGGCTGTCGGAAAAAAAATAACTGTCAACATGTATTTCACCTTGATGCTGACCCGTCGTGGTGTTTTGGTTGAGGCAACCCTGCATGCTTCCACTGGGATGACTGTGTTTTGGTTTCTGGGTTTCCCTGATGCATCTAAGTTTCATCTCCAATTATAATAGTCTTCAGAAAGTCTGGATCGCGATTTGCATACTCCAACAGGTCTTGAGCAACGCTCATCCAAGATACGAGGCCATGATGAATGTAATGAAGCACCTGCAGGAGGTACCAAAAACTGACTTTGAAAAATGAACCAGGCTGTGGAAAGAACACTGGGCTACGTGCGTCAAGTCAGAAGGGGGGGATTAGTGTCCTAGCTCAATCAATTTTTGAAGCCTAAGGTTGTATAGTTTCTGGACAGAGGGTTATGTTACAGGGAATTTGGGTAACCAGTGATTTCATAAAATCTCTAAGGAATTCATGAAATGAGTTTAAATTAGGATGGGTTAATTAAGGTTAGGTTAAGTAAGGCTGCGGTTAGGTTCGGCTGGGATAATCTAGGTTAAATGTAGGTTAAGATAGGCTAGGTAATTACCGGTAGGTTAGGTTAGGTTAATTTAGGTATTTTTTTGTGTCCAACTCTGGGCATAGGCTTCAGAGCCTGCTCCCAAGGCCCAGTAGTCCTCCTACATACAATACACCTCTACATGTTACCACTTCGGTGCTAGTATATTGGTATTAGCGGAGGTATTTTTACATGTCGGCGGGTCTTCCGGTAGATCAGTAAAGTCTGATTTTAAGAAATTCAAATCCTAAAACTGTTCCTTGCCCCAGCGGGGATTTGAACCTGGGTCCAATAGGACTACAGGCCACCTCTCTACCGATTAAGCTACCACCTCCCCCATAGTTACTATGATTACTAAGTTACGTTAAGTATTCATCTAAGTTAACCTAACCTAACCTAACCTAACCTAACCTATCCTAACCTAGATTATCCCAGCCTAACCTAACCCTTAATTAACCCATACAAATTTAAACTCATTTCACAAATTCACTTGGGATTTCATGAAATCACTGATTACACAGATTCCCTGAAACATACAGTATATAGACAGATAGATAAATATAGATAGATAGATACAGATAGATAAACAGATATAAACAGAAAGATATGGTGTATAAGCTTTGTGCAACAGAAATTTCTGCAGTGCAAAAGTAAACAATGAAGAAAAACACCATCAAATAACACAATCCTATATTTACCACAACTTTTTGAATATTAAACCTATGAGTAATGCTGTTTAACCCCTTAACCGAAGGGCATCACTTTCATGATGCTTGGGCGCAATAGATCATACCGCTGGGCAGCACGTTTGTGATTCTGTGTTATTTTTAATTCTCCTGGGCTTAAAAGTGGTGGCTTGTATCATCTATCAGTATTGCCAATGTCCAACACTAGTCAGCACTCCTAATCTCATCTGTACTCCCATCCATTATTGACAATTTAGCCATTTTTCCCCGTTCTTGACTCCCCTCCCTACCTCCCCTCCATTACCCTCTCCTCTCGCCTGTTCGGCCGTGCTGCGCTAAGCAAATTTTCCCCAGAATATTCCACTGATTTCATCCATTGAAATAAGCCCTATGCCCTATTCTTCTACAAAATAATATACACAAAAAAGAAATAAGGTAAGTTATAGTGCCATACACCTGGAATTGGCTAACTATCACCTGACAACACCTCACATGCACTCGTTCGCTAATTTCCCCCGGTAGTTTCCCCATGAAATATGCCGTATAATCTATCCTCGTAATAAAAATATATATAAGAAAGGAAGGGAGAAGCCTAAGTGATATTTACATTCACCTGGAACTACCTATTTTTTTTATGTATTGTCGAGATTTCCTTCCAATCATTTCATAGCATGTAAATTAGCAGCTGTCACCCTATTGACATTGTCAACCCTTGCCTTCCCATATACGCTGCGGGAATTAGTTCCTTGTCATCCTCTGAGGTGAAACCATGTCGCACTCGCGCCCCGCCATTTCTGCCGCTTCTGCACCCATTGCAAAGGGCCCTGAGACCTCTACCCCTAGAAAAACTCATGTGGGAAGCAGTGAAGGACTTAGTGACAGCAGTGGAACGTGAACTGGCAGAGATATCTATGATAATGATGGATAGTGACTTTGATCCTTTGGGTGAATCGTGTGATGAGCCTGGGGAGGATATCGTTACAGAAACTCCTAGTATGAGTGCTTCAGTGTCCCAAGTTATCCCTAGCTCCAAGGGAAAGGAGCCCTTAGTGCAGCAAGGGAAGGAATTTGGGAAGGGAGTGAAAAGGCGGCGGGTTAGTCTCGGAACAATGGCCCCACGTGACCCAGCCCACCATGAGTCCCGAGGTGAATCAACTCCCAGCTCCCCCAGCCCCACTTCACTAATTTCTTCCTCACCAGCAGAATTTTCTCCTGAGTCTTCGTCATCGTAGTCTCCACCAGCACCTACAGTGAAGGCAGGCCGTAGGGTAGGAGGTAAATCCCTGACTCATAAAAGTAGAGTAGCAACTAGAGTAAGGGCTGCTAGTGCTACACGGCAACCTAGGGTCAGTGAGAATGACCTTGAAACAGCCCAGTTTGCCTCACAGCCACCCTCCATCCTCACCCACCCTACACCACCACGATAGGGAATCCTGGACGGCTTCGTGTGGACGGAAGGTTCCGATTTCTTCCCTTAACATCTCCATTTCGATGAGAGTTCTTCAGGAATACAGTCTGCCTTCACTCTTGACGAGGATGCTGAGTGTGTGGACTTCCTTTTGGCCTTCCTCGATGACGAAGTCATGCAGCACATATGTGATGAGACTAATAGGTACGAATCGCAACGTGCTGCAAGTGGTGCAGGTGCAGCGAAGATGCAACAGTGGACCGTGCTGGGAGTGCAGGAGCTGTATGTGTTCTTCGCCCTTATGCTTCTCATGCCACATTCAAAGAAGCATGAGTTGGAAGAATACTGGTCAATGGACCCCTTACTACCCTCACCCACCTTCAATAAGTACATGGCCAGAGATCACTTCCGGAACATCATGGGAAACCTGCACTTCACCAACAATGATGTACCTTCCCAAACCGACCCACTCTGGAAGATCCGGGAGATTCTGAGCAGAATGAAGGATAAGTTTGTCATTCTTCCACCCCTTTCAGAAGGTTGTCATAGACAAATCCTTGGTTTTGTTCAGAGGATGTCTTATGTTTGTACAGTACATTCCAAGCAAACATCATTGTTTTGGATTCAAGTTCTTTGTACTGTGCGACTGTAAGACAGGGTACATCCTTGACTTCGTCATCTATTCAGCCAGCACTGTCGATCTGGACAAAACACACCCCCATGGCTTCTCAGGCTGTTCAGTGAAAGTGCTGCTTGAAAGGTATTTTGGTGGGAATCATGTGCTGAATACTGACAACTATTATAAAGCACCGAAACTTGCTAAATATCTTTCAGAGCACGGCATCGGCTCCTGTGGCACTATGAAGAGCAATTGTGCCCACTTCCCCAAATTCCCAAAGGCAGGAAACTTGCAGCGAGGAGACGTACACCTACACAAGTCTGAAAAGATGCTGGCAATTCGGTGGGATGACAAGAGGGTCGTACACATGCTCACCACCGTACACAAGGGGGAAATGAAAGACAGTGGGAAGGTCGACCGTAGGACAGCAAGCCTGTGAGGAAACGATGCTGTCATCGACTATAATATCAACATGCGGCTGGTGGACAAGTTCGACATGATGATTAGAGAGATAGACTGCCTCAGGAAGAATACTAGGTGGAACAGGAAATTTTTTTCTGCATCTCATTGACATGATGCTGAACGCCTTCATCCTGTACAAGATGAAGGTAAACCCACCCAAGTCCTTCTCCCTGAGGTTGTTCGCCAGGACTTGTGTTCAGCAACTGCTTGAGAGATATGGTAGGGCGACAGCAGCAACTCCAAGGCGCCATGCTGTGAGACTTCCCGACAGACTTGAGCAGAGGGTGTACATGGATCGGCACAGACTGGTGCAAATGCCTGCCACAACGAAGAGGAAGGCTGCGATCCGCAGGTGCCAGGTGTGTGCACATACCACCCAACGCACACCTGAGCACAAACGCCCCTCTTGGCAGTGCGCTGAATGCCAGGTTCCCCTCTGCGTTACCTGCTTTTTTTTTTTTTTATTCGCATAGCCTGAAGCAGTTCTAAAAGTGAAAGTGGAAAATGTAAATAATGTGTAAATAGCAAGTGAAAGCAATGGATGGAAATATGATGGAACAGTATAATATAGTTTTATAAGTTACTGCAAGTGACAGTGCATAACATAGTGTAAGTAAAACAGAAGTGTAAATATTGAAAATACAATAGAAAATGTAAATAGAAATGCAAATTATTAGGAATATAAGAAAATGAGTACAAATACTTGAAGGCTCTCTACGTATTTTACTGAAAGAGAAATTGAATGCCTACAGTGACAATAAACTACTATTACTGAAGGAAACTTATGGATAAAGACTGCATATATATATATATATATATATATATATAAGTGTTATATAGTAACAGGAATATAAAGTGTGAGTGTTTTATGAGTAATAAATGACAGAATACCTGGGGGAACGAGCGCAAATGGGTGGCTTGTACGCGCTTGTAATTTTCATTGCTTTCACAGTTTTTTTGTTTCGAGTATGGATTCCAAACTATTTGAAAATCATAGAATAGTGTTTCTAGTGATAATATCAGGCTGTGGTAATCATTTTATGGGGTGTCAGGAAGGTAAAGTGGAGACTTCGTTACCCAACTTCAGAGGTCTCCACAAGTCCTAAAGTACGAGACGAAGGCTCAACAAACATCCCAGGAGAAAGCTGAAGGTATGTGCCATAGGCATATTCTAGGACTAATAACTGATTTTTGGCAAATATTTTTAGAAAGTCTGTCGGAGCACGAATAACCTAGCGGGACACGCAAATTGCGCCAAAACAACCCCGCGGTTTAGGGGTTAAACATAATGAAAAATAAATATCACTGAATGCAGATTCTTACAAGGAAGGATGGTGGGAGGGGAGGGGAGGGATTGGAGTGAAGAGATATGATGGAGGAGCTGCTGTTGGTGGGAATGAAAAGGGAAAAGAGGATGGGAAAAAAAGAATGATGGGCAAGGTGAGTAATACTCTCATTACTAAACACTGTCGCTGAGGCCATTCGTTGTATTGTGCTGTCGATCTGTTCCTCGAAAATGTAACAATTCTCAAAGAATTGTTTAATTTCATATCTTTTAAATAATTACAAGGCACTGATTGGGGTAGGAGGAGTGCGTCCCTCTTCCCTCTTCACTATTTTTGGCAAACCAATGACTAATTATGAAAGAAGAACAATGCTGTTTACCAAAATATATGCAATAAAAATCTTATTACACTTGCATTTGTTTATATCATTGTACTCCTATGGTTAAAACTAGTAACATAAAGCTTAACTATGTTAAGTGACATTGTTAAAAACAGGAACCGCCTTTTCCAGATTGCTGGATCCGGCCCTAATGATAACCATTTTTCTGGGAGGCATCAGTTACTGAAAGAAATTGAGGCACTGCTGGTAACGGTAAGTTACTGTACAGTACTGTTAATAAGAGTTTTCATCTGCTTCTGTGTATGTCTGTGTATACGTATGAATGTCAAGAAAAAATCAAAGCGTTTCAGTCCAACCAGCATCAACGTAAATAATGAAAAAAAAAAAAAAAAAAAGACGGAAAGTTGGAGAAATGGGAGCAGAGAGGGGAGAAAGGTGGGGAGGGGACGACAGTTGTCACGTGAAGAGTCGAGTGTGTGCATCTATGTGCTAGTGCTGGGATGAGAGAGAGAGAGAGAGAGAGAGAGAGAGAGAGAGAGAGAGAGAGAGAGAGAGAGAGATGGGGAGGTAGGGAGTTAAGGAGAAAAGGAGATAAGGCTTAGGATTAACACCTATGGACGGCATCCGGGTCAATACAGCAGACATTCAAGTTTTCCTGTCACAGTATTACCCTTGAATACGACCGCCTTCTTACACTCAGGCATAAAAAGGGGGAAAAAAATACTGTTCAAAAGTAACAGGCTAAAAAGTCATACTGGGGTTTTTGGAGTAGTGAGCTGAACGTGGTAATCAATACACCACCGACTGCCCCAGGGAGGGAGGAGTTTGGGCGGCTCTTGTGCAGGGACCGAGAAGAGGGAAGAGAGATGGGTGGGCATGTAAGATGACAGGCAAGGAAGTAGGCACTATGGAAAACTAGTAAAAATTATATAGACGCCCGTGTGTGTGTTCTTACCTAATTGTTCTTACCTAATTGTATCTTTACAGGAATGAGTCAAGCTCGTACTGTCCCGTGTCTTAAACCATATTTATCTACATATCCTTAAATTTGTGAATTTTTTGGCACACACTATTTCATTCGGTAGTGCATTCCACTGATCAGTTGCTCTGTTTGGGAAACTGAATTTCCTCACATCTTTATCACCTCTCTTCTTATGCAGTTTTTTTGCAGTGTCCTCTTGCTGATGCTTCTCCATATGATAAGTAATAATTTATGTCTATTTTCTCCTTCCATGATATGCATTTATATAGCATTATCATGTCACCTCTTTTCCTTCTTTCCTGTAGTGTTGGTAGATTCAGTTTATTTGGTCTTTCTTCGTAGCTTAGATCTTTTAAGCTTGGTATCCATCTTGTAGCAGCCCTTTGAACTTTTTCAGTCTTGTCTATGTGTTTTTTGAGATGAGGACTCCAGACTACTGATGCATACTCCAGGGTTGGTCTGATGAATGATGTTATTATCCTTCATAGCATGTCTTTTATGTATGTGAATACTATTCTCATATTTGCAAGCAGTGTATAAAGTATGCAAGCAGTGTATACATGTTCCGTACCTTCTCACTGATGTGGTCAGCCGGAGATAGTCTGTTATTGATAATCACACCTAGGTCCTTCTCTCTTTCTGATGTGTGTAGGGTTTTATTTCCTAACGT
This sequence comes from Coenobita brevimanus, assembly GCF_032717465.1. Lineage (NCBI taxonomy): Eukaryota > Metazoa > Arthropoda > Malacostraca > Decapoda > Coenobitidae > Coenobita > Coenobita brevimanus. The sequence continues at coordinate 31,551,001 of NC_137008.1, read as the reverse complement.
ATAATCCCAATCAGGTCTTTTTCCACTTTTACCAAACTTGATTACATGACACTTGTCCACAATGAATTCCATTTGCCATGTATTACTCCATTCATGAAGTTTATTTAATTCTTCTTGTAGCTCTTTACAAAAGTCTGTGTTAGTAATTCTCCTTTGTATTTTTGCATCATCTGCAAACATATTTAGATAGCTTTCATTTCCAGTGTTACTGTCTATAGCATTTATGTACACTAAAAACGTGATTGGTGCCAGCACTGAGCCCTGTGATACTCCACTAGTCACTTTTTTCCGTGATGAGTACCGTAGTTTCCCCTTAGCACTGTTCTCATTTCTCTTTTTTATGAGAATATCTTGCATCCAACAAAACAGTTTGCCTCGAATTCCTCCTTGATGGTACAGTTTCCATAAAAGTCTTTGGTGTGGTACTGTGTCAAATGCTTTCTTGAAATCTAAATAGATACTGTCCACCCATCCTTCTCTTTCCTGTATTGTGTCTGTTATTCTGTCATAGTAGCTCAACAGATTAGTAACACATGATTTTCCTTTTCTGAAACCAAACTGTCTTTCTGTTATCATATTGTGTTCTTCTAGATGATTTGCCCAAGCTTTTCTTATAAGTTTTTCAAATACCTTGCTTACAACACTGGTCAGTGATACTGGTCGGTAGTTGAGTGGATTTTGTCTATTCCCTTTCTTGAATAAGGGGACAATATTTGCTTTCTTCCAAATATCAGGTAGTTTACCTTGACTCAAGGATTTCTTGAAAATTAAAAATAATGGTTTACTTAACTCCTTTGCACATTCTCGTAGCACCGAACATGAAATTTCATCAGGACCATTTGCTTTTCCTCTGTCTAATTTACTTAACTCCTCCTGTATTACTTTTTCTGATATTTCTATATCTGGTAGTATGTGTGGATATGCTTGTTCCACATAGTCCCTCTCAAAAAATTTTTCTTCTGTAAAAACTGATTGGAATTTCTTATCTAGTGCTTCACAAATATCTTTCTCTTGTGTATAGGTGATTCCCTTGTCCGTAATGGATTGTATTCTATCTTTTACCTTGGTTTTGCTTCTAATGTAGCTGTAAAATAGCTTCGGTTGATCACTACTTTTATTTATGATATCCTTCTCAAACTGTTTTTGGGCCTCCCTCATTATTGTATAATCGTTTCTTGCCTGTTTGTAATTATTATATGCCCTTTCACTATTGTGTCTTCTGTATCTATTCCACAACAAATCTCTTCTTTCTTTTGATTTTTTACATTCTGTATTGAACCATTTCTTTATTTTCTTTTCTGCTTCTTTGTGCTGTGGGATGTACTTCTGGACTCCTATTTCATAATATTCACAGAATTTTTTATATACAGCATTTAAATCTTGTCCTCTAAGCTCATTTTCCCAATCAATTTCTAAGAAATACTTCTTTAGGTCATGATAATTTCCCTTTTTATAGTATAGGCTCTTTTTGTAACTTTCATTGCTGTTAACTATGTCATATGCTATCCTGAAGTTGCAATTTAGTACTGCATGGTCGCTTTTGCCGAGTGGAGGGTGATATACTAAACTGTCAATATCATTTTCTTGCCTAGTAAATATGAGATCTAGCATTGAAGGTACATCGAGTCCTCTTTTTCTTGTTGTTTCCATCACATGTTGCGTTAGAAAAAACTCTTGCACGAGATCCAGGAGTTTTTGGTTCCAACAGCTTTCTTGGCTTATTATATCTAGAATATTCCATTTTATATTTGTATTAAAATCTCCAGTTAGTATAATTCTTTCCGATTTCTCTTCCATTTTATGTAGTAATGCTCTTAAACTCTGAATTGTACTCTCTGCCAGGTCCTCATATTCGTCTCTTTCCCATGTGTTTGATTTGTGTGGCATGTACAAATTGGCTACAGTTACATTCCCTTCAGATGTGTTGATCTCTACTGCAATCAGTTCTACTTGTGAGGGTATAACTAGTTCTATTTCTCTGACTTTTAGACTTTTCTTAGTTAGTATTATAATTCCTCCTCCTTTTTTTAAGTTCCTATCCCTTCCCTATATATTATATTCATCTAAGTTTAGAATGTCATTTGATATCCTTGGTGTTAATTTTGTTTCAGTTAGGCATATTATATGTGGTTCATTTTCTCTGACATAATCATTCATCTCTAATAATTTAGATACCATTCCATCCACATTTGAGTACATCAACTTAATCATCTTGTTTATATACTTGTCATGACATGGTTCTGCTACCTTCCTCCTTTTTATTCCCTCCTGTTTATGTACCACTCTCGTACCTGCAATCCTATTACTTTGTAAAAAAAAAAATGTGTTCTTCTCCTCTTATGATCTTCCCTCATTTTTTGTTTTTGCTTCCTCCCTTTTCTCTTTCAGTAATTCCAGTTTCTCTTGTGTTATGCATCTTTTTATCCATACATTTTTGAATTCCTCTTTTTCCATAAGATTCATTGCATTTTTTACTATCTCCTCCACGGTGTCTACACTCTGGAAGGTTACCTTTAGAGGTCTTGACTTGCTTTTCTCGTATTTCCCTAACCTTTTGTGTTCCTCTATGTCTTTACTATAGATTTCCTCTGATACTTCTTTCAATAAGCTCATTACATTTGCCATCTCCTTTTTGTCTCTTGAGATCTTGTTTTTTACTTCTTCCTCTTCTATACCAGTGATTACTATAGATCTGTTGATATCTACTGAATCTCTGACTACCTATCTATCTATTGCCAGACGCCTCAATCCCGTTTGGGGTGGCCACAAACAAATCGCCTCCAAGTCGCCCTGTCCCCCGCCATTTCACTGCCCTGCTCCCAACTCACACCCCCCTCTCTCATATACCTCTCCACCCCATCCCTCCATCTCATCCTCGGCCTCCCACTCCCTCTTCTCCCCTCCACCTCACTCACATACCCTCTCTTCGTCAGTCTTTCACCCTCCATCCTCTCCACATGGCCAAACCACCTCAGTGTGTTCCTCATAACGCTTCCTATCACATCCACATCCACACCACAACGCTCCTTTATATCCTCATTCGTCAGCCTGTCTCTCCATGTGACTCCAAAGGCTCCTCTTAAATAACTCATTTCCACTGCTCTCACTCTTGACTCTTGTCCTTCCAACAACGTCCAAGCTTCACTTCCGTATGTTAGAGTTGGTATCACAATACCGTCATGTAGTAACTTTTTCACTTCCATGCTCACTTCCCTGTTTCTTATCACTGCTTTCAAAGAACCAGCAACCTTTCTTCCCTGCTGTACCCTTTCAAGCACTTCATGCTCCAAACCTCCATCCTTACTCATCACACTACCCAAGTACTTAAACGTACTCACATTTTCCAATTCCTCACCATCCAACCTCGCTGTACATTCACTGACTTCACCTCTCTCAAAGACCATCACTTTACTTTTCCCTACATTCACCTTTAGATTCCGTTTCTTACACACACTCCCAAACTCATCCACCAAGCCTTGCAGCTCCCCTTCGTCTTCACTCAACAACTCAGTATCATCTGCAAACAACAGTACAGGGAGTTTCCAAACACTATCCTCTCTCACCAGGGCCACTCCAACATCCACTACCCTACCTTGTACCTCTTTTATTACCCCATCCATGTACAGATTGAACAACCATGGAGACATGACACATCTCTGACTAACTTTGGATTGTTTTGGATCATTCTTTTCACTTCCTTTTTAATGTTTTTTTCTTCCACCCTTGTTTCTAAGTCTTTTTTTTACTTTCACCATTTCAGTATATGTGGTTTCCACATCATTTTTGTAGCTTTGCACAGCTTCATTCACCAGTGTTATCTTCTCCTCAATATCACTGCTCTGGTCTATCAGACTGCTTACTTGCCTAATTGTTTCTGTATCATTTTTGAACTTAATACTCTCATGGTTGAATACTGTACTTGCCATTTCACTCATTTGCATTTAAGTGTACTTATTTCCACTGATATTTCACATATGGTTGTGTCTTGTTGACCTCCCTTCCTTGTTATTCTATTTCTTCCTTTTGCAAGTGCATCTGCTTCTTTATTTCATCAATCTCATTCTGAAAAGCCATCTCCAGTCTGTGTACACGCTCTACCAGTTTATTGTGAGTCTCCATTTCAACCAGTTCTTGGTAGAAATCATCATCCTGGTTTCTACCTTTATCCCTTTTCTTTTCCAAATTTGCTTTACTAAAGTATGTGGCCATTTTGCAATACTAAAAGCACAGAGTACTTACATTCCCTGGGGCAGTTGTAGTCTAAACAATCGGCTGATTGAGCGCATTCTTTCTCTGCTCGGTTCTCTTTTCTGTTTGAACAAGCCTTGTTTAAACTTATTTTTTTTTTAAATAATAGAAAATCATTTAGTCTAACCTGGTACAGAGCTTGATTCATATAAAGATACTAATTTAGGTAATGCCACTGGCTATGCTGGCTCGGTATGGAGCGCTGTTGGCCTGCGTCCGCTCTCCTTGGTGTGTGTGTGTGTGTGTGAGTAATGAAGGAAGACAGTAAGATTATTTGTTCACGGTAAGTTTAATTACTTAGTTTGTCTGCCTGATGGTGGTTGTTTCTGATGTGTGTGTGTGTGTGTGTGTGTGTGAGAGAGAGAGAGAAGCGAAGGAAGAAAGTAAACTTATCTGTTCTAGGTAAGCTTAATTATTTAGTTTGTCTGATGGTGGTTGTTTCTTATGTCCGTGTGTGTGTGTGTGTGTGTGTGTGTGTGTGTGTGTGTGTGTGTGATTTCTGTCTGTCTGGGTCCATGTGCAAGACAGCTCTACTGAGTTCTAGAACAAGAGAACAAATACCAAAGTCAGCTTAAAGTGTTTTGGTCTTCTTTGAACCAAACTTAGTAAAAGGGTTAATGATCAGGCAAGAATGGCGGCATTCAGTTTAAACAATATTAAACCAAAGGTCTGGGTCACAGGGCAAGGTCAAAATTCGGTTCGTATATATTTGTGTGAACAAAAACAACTGAAACAGTTTAGCCAGAATTAAATCAAACTAGGTGTACGGGTTGAGGATCACCCGTGATATTGACCAGCTGATTTTGAGAAAAATAGAATGAAGGTCGAAGTCATATGGCAAGATCAACATAAACAGTTTTTATCTGATGTAGACTACCTTTGAAGAAAGGTTCACATTAAAACAATAAGGAGTCACTAGGTGTGAAGACATTGTTTTTCCTCATTATAAGCAAGAAAGGTTTACTGTTTCTGTATGGATGGAAAATTACAACGAGCAGCCCGGCCCGGCCAGGCCAAGCCCGTCCCGACTCAGCCCAGCCCGTTCTAACCGTCACGCTTTTCAGAGGCTAATAACATTTCCCTCATGAAACTAGAGCAGTGATTTTGTTTCTCTAGATACAGGGTCTATCAAATTAATTTTTTATTTTATGACTCACAAAACCAATATCGTACAAAAACACTATGCAGTTTCCAATAATAATAATATTGTGTATTACAAAACCGAGAGTGCCCGTTATGCGGGAAAATGCACTTCATTCTGGTCCTGTGCTGCTCCGTTTAGCCAAAAGCACAGTTGCACGGCATGTACGAATAACCAGACATAAGGAAACGATTCTCAGTAGTCTCGAGCCTTTGAAGATCATGTTGGTAGCTCAGTAGGCTATCATACTGATGTTCTTATTTTGTTCTTAACTTTTTTTCTCAGAAACTTTGTGTGTGTGTGTGTGTGTGTGTGTGTGTGTGTGTGTGTATAGATAGATAGATAGATAGATAGATAAATAGATAGATAAAGAGAGAGAGAGAGAGAGAAAAAAAAAAAATGGGAGAAATGGAGTTTCCCCGAGCTAAGCCCTGTATTGGACTATATAGCCCCGCTAGGGTTACAGGAGGGAGCTACCCCTCCCGGCACAGCAGCCTGGGCGAGGCTGGAACTTGCAATCCCCCGATCACAAGTCCAGCGCGCTACCACTGTGCTACCGCGCCCCTCAGAGAGAGAGAGAGGCCTTGATAAGAAACAGAGCCTTGAGTGTTGCAGCCGCACGAGGCTTGCATGAGGAAGTGTTAGTGACAAATTTAACAGATGGGTGTGAGACTATGGTGTGGCATGAAAATGAAAAGTCAAGAGTAAAAGCAGTGGAGATGGGACTGCTGAGGAATGTATGTGGAGTACAGAGGGTGGATAGGATGCGAAATAATGTGATTCGTGAAAGGTGTGTCGTGAGGAAGTCGAAGGACACCAGAAACGAAAAGAGTGTCCTGAGATGGAATGGTCGTGTGGAAAGAATGATAAAAGAGTGGTGAAAAAGGTATACCTGAGCTAATTTGAAGGAGGGAGGAGGCGAGGTAGGCCAAGGAGAAGGTGGAGAGATATGGTGGATGAGTGTTTGAGGAAGAGGTAATGTGGTAAATGTTTTTGGCATATCCGGTAGAGCCAGGATTCCGGGGGCTTGAATGATGAGTGAATGGAAGTGTGGCCTATTTGGACTGGGCAAGTTTATGCTGTCTGGACATTGCTACTCCTCACCCTGCCCTTGGGTGGGAAAGGAGGTCCAGATGATGATGATGACGTGTATGTGTGTATATAATATATATATATATATATATATATAGGTGGGGGTGCTCACCATCCACTCACTCTATGTAGTGCTGCTCTCGGGTGTCTGCCCTCTCGTCCCCTCCATGCTTCTTTCCTTCCATCCTCTTCTGTCTTTCTTTCCTTTATTCTTTCCTCATCCTTCTGTCTACGGTGGTTTACACTCCCTCTTCTGCCTTTCTTTCCTTCATTCTTTCCTCTTCCTTATGCCTGTGGGTGACTCGACACTGAGTGACGAGCTAAATGGTTTCCTGTGCATCAGGAAAGCATTACTGCGCTGGTCGGTAACCATGCAACCAGATTTTGGCGCCTGGTAGTTTAGTGGGTAATTACAGCACCCCAATCGGATTGAGCCGGTGCAGGTTTATATCCAAGGGGTGGTTGGGGTTTATTGCTCACGTAATGCCACTCAGGGATGAGTGAGGCTAGTCACTCTCATCTTAAATATCAGAACCAACTTGTATAGCCCTAGGCTCCTACGCATCTGATGGGGCAACGTAAGATTGGATGATGGATGGATGAATATATATATATCTATCTATCTATATATATATATATATATATATATATATATATATATATATATATACCTATGCTGCTTCCCCCAAGGAAAGGGAGGTAGCCGAGACAGGACGACACACTCCCAATTAACTCATCCACTCAAACACCTTCATTCGAATCTTAGCGCCAGTGGGGAGAAGGGACAGATCCTCACCGCATCACACTGCACGAGGGTCAAATGCGCAGTGCAATCAGTGACATCTGCAGCAGGGCCTGACAGCAAAATCTGGTTTACCCCTGCCACATTATAATACAGTAGACTCATGCCCTTACCCACACCTGACCTGATTAGCTGATTAGACCAAAAGCGGGAGAATATCCCCTCAGGGCTGTCATTATTTATTCATTCACAATTTCTCTCCATTTATTTCTGTCATGCACAGCCACTCTTCCTTGCTCTACAGACATCCCTCTCGCATCCAATGCTCTCTTCACACTGTCCATCCATCCTATTCGTGGTCTCCCTCTCAGCCTTACACCTCTCAATCAGATCTAGTTATCTTTTTCACCAATTGCTCATTATCCGTTTACTCCATATGCCCAAACCATCGCAACACCCTCTGCTCAACTCGATCAGCCGTCTCCCGAACATCTCCAGTTCTCCTTTACACTTCATCATTTCTCACTCGATCGATATACGTCACTCCACACATACTCCTCAGACACCTCATCTCCATTACATTCAAACTTTTCCTCTCTGCTACACCCATATTCCATGTTTCAGCCCCATAAAATGCATCGGTACCACAACACCATCATACAGCCTTCTCTTTACATCCATTCTAAGCAAACGACATCTAAACACTTTTTTCATTCCTCGCAGCACCTTTCTTACTTCATTCATTCTTAACTTCACTTCTGCATCTATTCTTCCATCCACAGCAACATGTGGCCCTAAATACCTAAAACACTCTACCTCCTCAAGCAACTCATCATTCAAAACTGTATTCATCCTCCTATGATCTACTGACCTCGTACACTTCATCACTTTACTCTTAATCTCGTTTACTTTCAATTTTCTCCTTTCACACACCCCTCCAAACTCCTCTACCAACTCTCTCAATCTCTCCTCTGAATCAGCCACCAGTGCAGTATCACCTGCAAACAGTAGCTGCTTCAGATTCCACTCTCTACCATCAACATTCAACAGACTCAAACCTCCACCTGAAACTCTTGCATTCACTTCCCTTACAACACCATCCATATAAATATTAACCCCCTCAGACACAGTCACTCGATTCGCGTGACGTCGCCTTGTATTAGGTCTGACACAGTCACTTGAATCGCGTGGTTTAGGCACAAAAATTTTCTTCAGAAAAAAACTTATAGGCCGATTTGCGTGATTTTTGTGCGTGTCATAGGGTCGCCAAAGCTTTCTCGAGGTAAGTCATTGGCAACGCTGTGTCACTTCATCTCCCTCACCCCGGTCCCTCCAACCTCAGTCATTGTCAAGCAGCCAGGTGGTGAGAGTGACAGCTCGCGGTTCCCTTTAAATCCTCCATTATTTTCCCCCTCTTGCCCGAAGCAAAGGCCCCTATTGACTCAGTGTGATAATACATTGTATGTGAACATATAGTGACGTGATATTGTCGATGGAACATATATATATGTGCTGAAAAGGAATAATGGCGGGTAGGAATCGTTGGCCCTTGGAGAGAGAGGCATGGTCAGTGTAGCGGGGTTTTGCCACTCCGCCCCCCCGTAGGCCATATGGCGTGAGTTGAAGTACACAATAATGCAGGCAAGGCCTAAATATATAGTGTGTGAAAGTTACTGTGGATGGCATGGTGAAATTTATGGAGCCAGCAAGTGTTACGGATGGCGTCGGGGCAACCCGGAAGTCGGGAGGGGAGAATTGTAGCGGTGTTTTATGGCTTGAATTATTGTGATTCTGATCGTGTAAATGCGTATGAAATTGTATCAAATATACATAAAACATGCTGTAAATGCGTATGGAATTATATGAAATATACGTAAAACATGCTACGAGTTTCCGTGAACGAGTGTGGTGTGTGCCAAAAATAGCGTTGCCTCATACTCTCGTTGATAAAAATGACGGTATAATGCAGTCACGAGCGGAATATTTGCCGAGGTTGTGCTTGATGCATTGTTTTAGTAATGTATTTGTGTCTGATATCATGTGAAATGCACGTGAAATGTGCCGTATGTGCTCGTCAATGCATAAAAAGTTAGGGTTAGCAATAGTTTAGCAGCAGGTGTGAAGAGAGGTGAGCTAGGCCAGGTATTGACGGCTCTGAACGCCGGCGGTAATTGCACAGGTAATGTACGTCGATGTGACATGTAGTAATAACTTATGCTTATTACATAATGTAAGTGAAGTGTGCCGCGAGTGTTTGTGTAGTTGCGTATCCTTGATTAGCGAGAGTTCAGAGGAAGGTGAGCTGTCAAGGTATGGACGACTACGAACGCCGGAGGTAAAATTGCACAGGTAATGTACGTTGATGTGACCTTTAGTAATAACATGCTTATTATATAATTTACGTGGTGTGCCATGAGTGATATAGTACTCTCCCAGCAAGAATTCTGTTCAGGGTGTGAGAGAATGGGAATTCCCCAAGTGCAACATTGTAATTTTGACTACCAATTGTAGGATTATCACTTTGTCTCCCTGTGAAATGCATGTGAAATGTGGCGTATGTGCTAGTGAATGCATAAAAGTTAGGGTGTGTAACGCAGGTTAGCAATAGTTTAGCAGCAGGTGTGAAGGGGAAGGTATGGACGGCTACGAACACGTCATGTAATTGCACAGGTAATGTACGTTGATATGACATGTAGTAAAGGATTATCACTTTGTCTCCCTGTGAAATGCACGTGAAATGTGGCGTATGTGCTAGTGAATGCATAAAAGTTAGAGTGTGTAACGCAGCAAGATTTCTGTTCAGGGTGTGAGAGAATGTGGAAATATCTCCAGGTGCGACATTCTAAATTTGACCACCAATTTCAGGATTATCACTTCGTCTCGAGGGTCACCACCATCCCACCTGCTTCTCTCTCTCTCTCTCTCTCTTTGTATATATATATATATATATATATATATATATATATATATATATATATATATATGGCAGCGACTCACCACTTATCGGATTATGACTATTCCTACCTACCCAACTCCCACGTGGCTCTCTCTCTCTCTCTCTAATCAATTCCTGGAAGCGACTCACCAATTATCGGATAATGACTCTTCCTACCTACCCAACTCCCTTGTGTCTCTCTCCCTCTCTCTCTCTATTCCTGGAAGCGACCCACCAATTATCGGATTATGACCTTACCTACCCACATCTCACGTGTTTATCTCTCTCTCTCTCTCTCTCTCTCTCTCTCTCTCTCTCTATATATATATATATATATATATATATATATATATATATATATATATATATATATATATATATATATATATATATATATCCTAAAAAGTGACACTCAATGTACTATATAGCTTCCTTTACTATATACAGAATATATAAAACACAATTTCAAATAGCACATAGATGGGAAATTAGAGAGAGAGAGGCATGTTGTACGGTTGATTTGGCAGTATGTCTAAAGGTGATTCACCACGTGGGCCACAGCCTGAACGGACTTCTTGCCGGGAAATTACAATAGTGTACGTGCGTATCGTTGATTAGCGATAGTTGAGAGAGAGGTGAACTTGTCAAGGTTTTATGTACCGTACGTGAAGTGTGCACCGAGTGTTAGTGTAAGTGCGTATCCTTGATTAGCGATAGTTTAGAGGAACGTGTGTTTGGAAAGGTAAGGACACCAATGAATCACGGACGTGAGTGGACAGGTACTGTGCCTTGCAACGCTGGGCAACGACGGACGTCGGTGGACAGGTACTGTACCTTGCAACGCCGGGCAATCAAGGACGTCGGTGAACAGGTACTGTACCTTGCAACGCCGGGCAACGACGGACGTCAGTGGACAGGTACTGTTCCTTGCAACGCCGGGCAACGACGGACGTCGGTGGACAGGTACTGTACCTTGCAACGCCAGGCAGTCAAGGACGTCGTTGGACAAGGTACTGTACCTTGCAAAGACAATTCTTCACACATATATTTTCTGCATACAATGCTTGTGATATGTCCCACGAGTGTTCGTGGCAAATATTGTACCATGCGTTGGGTGAATTTTTGGGGAAGTTGAGAAAATATATATATATATATATATATATATATATATATATATATATATATATATATATATATATATATATATATATATATATATATATATATATATATATATATATATATATATATATATATATATATAGAGAGAGAGAGAGAGAGAGAGAGAGAGAGGCTAGAGAGAGAGAGAGAGAGAGAGAGAGAGAGAGAGAGAGAGAGAGAGAGAGAGAGAGAGAGAGAGGCTAGAGAGAGAGAGAGAGAGAGAGGCTAGAGAGAGAGAGAGAGAGAGAGAGAGAGAGAGAGAGAGAGAGGCTAGAGAGAGAGAGAGAGAGAGAGAGAGAGAGAGAGAGAGAGAGAGAGAGAGAGGCTAGAGAGAGAGAGAGAGAGAGAGAGAGAGAGAGAGAGAGGCTAGAGAGAGAGAGAGAGAGAGAGAGAGAGAGAGAGAGAGAGGCTAGAGAGAGAGAGAGAGAGAGAGAGAGAGAGAGAGAGAGAGAGAGAGAGAGAGAGAGAGAGAGAGAGAGAGAGAGAGAGAGAGAGAGAGAGAGAGAGAGAGAGAGAGAGAGAGAGAGAGAGAGAGAGGCTAGAGAGAGAGAGAGAGAGAGAGAGAGAGAGAGAGAGAGAGAGAGAGAGAGAGAGAGAGAGAGAGAGAGAGAGAGAGGCTAGAGAGAGAGAGAGAGAGAGAGAGAGGCTAGAGAGAGAGAGAGAGAGAGAGGCTAGAGAGAGAGAGAGGCTAGAGAGAGAGAGAGAGAGAGAGAGAGAGAGAGAGAGAGAGGCTAGAGAGAGAGAGAGAGAGAGAGAGAGAGAGAGAGAGAGAGAGGCTAGAGAGAGAGAGAGAGAGAGAGAGAGAGAGAGAGCTAGAGAGAGAGAGAGAGAGAGAGAGAGAGAGAGAGAGAGAGAGAGAGAGCTAGAGAGAGAGAGCTAGAGAGAGAGAGCTAGAGAGAGAGAGAGCTAGAGAGAGAGAGAGAGAGAGAGAGAGAGAGAGAGGCTAGAGAGAGAGAGAGAGAGAGAGAGAGAGAGAGAGAGAGAGAGAGAGAGAGGCTAGAGAGAGAGAGAGAGAGAGAGAGAGAGAGAGAGAGAGAGAGAGAGAGAGAGAGAGAGAGAGAGAGAGAGAGAGAGAGAGAGAGAGAGAGAGAGAGAGAGAGAGAGAGAGAGAGAGAGAGAGAGAGAGAGAGAGAGAGAGAGAGAGAGAGAGAGAGAGAGAGAGAGAGAGAGGCTAGAGAGAGAGAGAGAGAGAGAGAGAGAGAGAGGCTAGAGAGAGAGAGAGAGAGAGAGAGAGAGAGAGAGAGAGAGAGAGAGAGAGAGAGAGAGAGAGAGAGAGAGGCTAGAGAGAGAGAGAGAGAGAGAGAGAGAGAGGCTAGAGAGAGAGAGAGAGAGAGAGAGAGAGAGAGAGAGAGAGAGAGAGAGAGAGAGAGAGAGGCTAGAGAGAGAGAGAGAGAGAGAGAGAGAGAGAGAGAGGCTAGAGAGAGAGAGAGAGAGAGAGAGAGAGAGAGAGAGAGAGAGAGAGAGAGAGAGAGAGAGAGAGAGAGAGAGAGAGAGAGAGAGAGAGAGAGAGAGGCTAGAGAGAGAGAGAGAGAGAGAGAGAGAGAGAGAGAGAGAGAGAGGCTAGAGAGAGAGAGAGAGAGAGAGAGAGAGAGAGAGAGAGAGAGAGAGAGAGGCTAGAGAGAGAGAGGCTAGAGAGAGAGAGAGAGAGAGAGAGAGAGAGAGAGAGAGAGAGAGAGAGAGAGAGAGAGAGAGAGAGAGGCTAGAGAGAGAGAGAGAGAGAGAGAGAGAGAGAGAGAGAGAGAGAGAGAGAGAGAGGCTAGAGAGAGAGAGAGAGAGAGAGAGAGAGAGAGAGAGAGAGAGAGAGAGAGAGAGAGAGAGAGAGAGAGAGAGAGAGAGAGAGAGAGAGAGAGAGAGAGAGAGAGAGAGAGAGAGAGAGAGAGAGAGAGAGAGAGAGAGAGAGAGAGAGAGAGAGAGAGAGAGAGAGAGAGAGAGAGAGGCTAGAGAGAGAGAGAGAGAGAGAGAGAGAGAGAGAGAGAGAGAGAGAGAGAGAGAGAGAGAGAGAGAGAGAGAGAGAGAGAGAGAGAGAGAGAGAGAGAGAGAGAGAGAGAGAGAGAGAGAGAGAGAGAGAGAGAGAGAGAGAGAGAGAGAGAGAGAGAGAGAGAGAGAGAGAGAGAGAGAGAGAGAGAGAGAGAGAGAGAGAGAGAGAGAGAGAGAGGCGAGAGAGAGAGAGAGAGAGAGAGAGAGAGAGAGAGAGAGAGAGAGAGAGAGAGAGAGAGAGAGAGAGAGAGAGAGAGAGAGAGAGAGAGAGAGAGAGAGAGGCTAGATAGATAGAGAGAGAGAGAGAGAGGCTAGATAGATAGAGAGAGAGAGAGAGAGATAGAGAGAGAGAGAGAGAGAGAGAGAGAGAGAGAGAGAGAGAGAGAGAGAGGCTAGATAGATAGATAGATAGAGAGAGAGAGAGAGAGAGAGAGAGAGAGAGAGAGAGGCTAGAGAGAGAGAGAGAGAGAGGCTAGAGAGAGAGAGAGAGAGGGGGGGGAGTGTCATTCATGGGTGGGATGAAAGAGGAGAAGGCGGGCATAGGAAGTAAAAAAAATATATATCTATATAGTCTCTCTCTCTCTATCTATATATAGAATATATAGACCTCTCTCTCTCTCTCTCTCTCACTCTCTCTCTATATATATATGTAGGCCCATATATATATATATATATATATATATATATATGTTTGTATGTGTGTGTGTGTTTTGGAGTATATCGTAGTGGCTGGGAACCTTAGAAGGGAAAAATAATTATAGTAAAGAAGGAAAATATAGATATATATAGGCCTACATATATAGATATGTATGTATATCTATATATATATATATAGGCCTATTTTTTTATATACTTATATATATATATACATATATATATATATATATATATATATATATACATATATATATATATATATATATATAATATTTTCTTGGAGTATATCGTAGTTGTGGGTAACCTTCGGAGAAGGAGGGCCGAGAACATTGGGAAAAAAAAATATTATATATATATATATATATATATATATATATATATATATATATATATATATATATATATATATATATATATATATATATATATATATATATATATATATATATGTATATATATATATTTTTTTTGGGATGGCACACACACACGGACGACAATGAACAGTTATGAGAGCATGGAAAAACACCGAACAGGTATCATTCATGCGAAATGATCGTATATGGTGCAGCGATTGGTCCTATGGAAACATATAACATCACCTGTGTAGTGATGCTCATAGTGGAAGGTGTTGCGTGAGGGTGGATAATATCTCTTGTTTTACAGCACAGAACCTAAAGACATTGTACTTATTGTGAGGAAATACTGCCAAGGATCAACATCACAGCATGGAAAGAAAGGGACTCTCTTCCGAGGAGTGGCAGAAGGTTCTGTTTGAGGAGGAGATGACAAGTGAGGAGGATGAGGAGATAAGCGGTGCTTCAAGTGAGGAGGACTGGGTTGAGATCGAGGATCCCACCCCTGAGGCGTCTGGACCACCATGCCTGCCAAGACGGGAGCGGACACCAACACCACCGGTGTCCCAGGTTTCAACCCAGCCGTTGTCCCCACTTCAAGAAGAGGCATCGCCTCCTCTAGGACCTGTCGGACCAAAAGCGATCGCTGTCTCTCCACCTCTTGCCTCCAGTTACCGGCCTGACGTCCCCGGCAGGGCCGAGTTATGTGACACTGGCACCTGCACGTCGTGCAATTTCTGCACTGGAACTGGTGCAGGATGCGACTGTGTCATCCTCCCCTGGCCGGGCCCCAAGAGAAGACACCATCACGGACCCTGACGAGGAGAGAGTGTCATCGTCCTCGTCATCACCACCACCTTCACCGCCACGAAGACGCCGTGGTCCTCAGTGTGTCCATGGAGGCCGGAACCCCGACCCACTGCGACCCGTGCGAGAGGTGTTGACGCACGTGACCAGGGGTGGAGCAGTGGCCCATTCATGCCAGCAAATGGGCCCTTTACCGGATCCCCGGGGATGAAGGTGGATACGCCAAGAACTCCTCTGCAGTTTTTCCAGCTGTTCTTCACCAGGGAGTTGTTGGAGCACTTCACCCGCGAGACGAACAACTACGCAGCATTCTTGGGGACTGGTTTGGACTCATGGTTCATCTGCAGTGAAGAGATGATGGCCAAGTTCCTGGGGATCTACTTCCTTATGGGGATAGTTACAATGCCGACCATCAGGCATTACTGGTATCGGTCCCGGGTGCACAACTACCCCCTTTTTTCGCAAGTGATGAGTGGAAGGCGTTTTCGGGCCATCTTGAAACACTTCCACGCATTCAACTCGCTTGCCATCCCCAGGGACAATCAAGACCGGCTCATCAGGGTTCGCACGGTACTCGAGTACCTCCTTCAGCGGTTCCAGAACACCTACCAGCCCGAAGAACATCTCAGCCTGGATGAGGGATCATTGGCTTGGAAGGGGAGGCTCAGCTTCCGCGTCTACAACCCAATGAAGCCTGCCAAGTATGCCATCAAGTTTTACATCCTGGCTGAGGCTTGTTTGGGCTACATCTTCAACTTTGAGGTGTATACGGGGCAGAGGAAGACCTTGGAACAGACAGTATGGAGCCTCGCAGAGCCGCTGAGGGATCAGGGATACAAAGTGTACATGGACAATTATTACAACTCTGTATCCCTGTGCAAACTCCTCTTCAGTGCAGGAACCTACGTGTGTGGGACCCTACGCCTGGCTAGAGGAGCACCTAAGCAGCTGCAGGACATCGCAAGGAACAGGGATCTACCGGAATCGGGCATCACAGCGATGGACAAGGATAATGTGATGGTGCTGCTGTGGAAGGACAAGCGCATCGTCAACATGATCTCCACCTTCCACAGCGCAGACACCATCCCAAAGCGGGTTCGAGGGAAGACCAGGGCACGTGACGGGATGACCAGATACGTCCAGAAGACCGTGGACAAGCCCGTCGTGGTGGATGACTACAATCGCCATATGGGTGGGGTAGACCACTTTGACCAGATGGTCCAATATTACCCACTGCAACGCCGGACCGTCAAGTGGACCAAGAAGGTAACGTTCTACCCCATCCAGATGGCGATGTTTAACGCCTTCGCCCTGTACAAGAAGACCGTACGGAGGCAGGTCACTCTGCTGGAGTTCCTTGAAGAACTAATCGACAAGCTCCTCTTCTTCGACGAAGCAGAGTGGCCTCCGTCAGGGCACGTCATCCACCATGCCCCTGATCTTCCAGCCCAACGGCCAGGAGGACTCCCAGCACCTGATGCAGCACCACCACAGCTGCCAACACCACTGGCTCCTGCGCCACCAAGAGGGGACCAGGACCAGCGCGGAGCACCACCTGCAGGAGGAGTCCCAGCACAGGAGCCACCACCACCATCACTTCAGGAACCAGCACAGGTGGAGAGGGAGCCATCACCGCTTCCTGGTCCGTCGGGAGAACCCGCTGTCGCTGAGATGCGCGGGCCTGCAGCTGCACCTCCAGGACGACAGGACCAGGGACACCCAGGACTCCAGCCCAGCAGGCGACGTCGCTTTGTAGACCACAGACTGCGGCTGGACAACACACTGGGGCACCATCGGGAGAGGATCCCTAACAGGAGGAGGCTGCGGTGCACCCTGTGTTCCCTGGGCAAGATGAGGAGGGACACAAGTCACATGTGTCCTGTTTGTGATGTGCCACTTTGTTTAGGGGATTGCTTTGAACGGTTCCATACCGAGCAAAGTACTCCCTAGTGGAGTGTACACACACAGACACACACTCTCACACACACACACACACACACACACACACACACACACACACACCAACACACACACACTTACACACACACACACACACACACACACACACACACACACTCACACACACACTTACACACACACACACACACACACACACACACACACACACACACACACTCACACACACTAACACACACACTAACACACACAGTAACACACACACACTCACACACACACACACACACACACACACACACACACACACACACACACTAACATACTTACACACTCACACACACTCACACACACACTCACAGACACTCACACACACACTAACACATACACTCATACACTCACACATACACTCACACACACACTAACACACACACTCACACACACACTCACAGACACTCACACACACACTAACACATACACTCATACACTCACACATACACTCACACACACACTAACACACACACACACACTCACACTACATAACTCCTCATCTTCAAATACCTGGTCAAAGTGGATCAACACCCCTGGAGGAAGTGAGTTCTGCAAATTTGGTTGATATATATGATAATCTATTACCATTACCTCTCCAATTTTCAGAGAAATAACCATTTTCTCCAACAGATTACACTTATGAAAGAAAGTAAATCTCCACAGCAGTAACAATAGAAGTTATGTTTATGTGTAGTAGGTTATAACAATAGGAAAACATCCATGGAAGATGTAATAGTATGTACAGATAGGGGAAAAAAAAATTGGTAGCATAGTCTTCTGGCAAGTGTGCAAGGAAATTACAGTGTGTATAAAAGTTGGTAGCGATCGGAAGAGTAACCTCACTTTGTCGGCCAATTACTCGAAAACTATTAGACTTTTCGATTTCCTGTTACAACCATCATCAATACCACAAAAATAAACGTATGATCAATACCAAAATGTAAGCGTTATATTACGTGTTGTGCGAGAAAAGGCGGTGGAAATGAGTGTCTCTTCCCGGCTGTTACCATTGAAAAATGCTCGTAGTAATACTCTCTGTTTCTCTGCCAATTACTCGGAAACTATTGGACGCATCGATTTCACGTTTGAACCATGATGAAGAGCAGGAAATTCTACATATGTACAATACATAACTATGTAATATTTCTGATAAGAATTCGTTGTTACGTAGACAGGAACATTGCGTACGCCTTGCCCGCATCACGAAAGTCAATCACGCACGGAGTGCCTAGTACTTTTTTTCGATTTACTCGAGAACTATGAGGCGTATGGGATTTGTACTTCAGATGGGGAAAGCTGGATAATTGGGGCATATTACTATGTAATAAAAACATAAGGTGCCTGGGAAAACTTTGCTCTCAGAGGTCAGTGAAATTTTTCCAAAAATGGCTTTCAGTTTTTGGCCATTTTCTCGAAAAGTATACATCGTATCTCAACCGGATTGGTTTCGTTAGAAAGCTGATGAAATTCTCTATAAAAACTTTTTAGATCATTTTCCTGTATGATGGAAAACATTCAAACGGCGATGTTGGGAAGTGAAAACAGTTTACTCGACCATGCTTCCAGGGCTAATAACTTTTTCTGCTGGTGTTTTCCTGTGTTTTGGTCATGTTTATCAGATAGAACAAACATCGATGCATACCTGGAGATAGGTTTCATGGGAATACATGGATTTTTGGGAGGTGAAAATAAGGCAAGAATGTGTTTCATTCGCTCAAATTTGCCGCGCGCGCGCTCCCCGGCCGGGCGGCTTCGTAATGAAAAATCATGAGCCAGAAAACTTACTGAAACTTACCGTGCAGGAAAGGGTTAAACAACTAAGGCGACATCACACATCCCTGCCGCAGCCCCAATCTCACGGGAAACCAATCACTCACAGTATTTCCCACTCTCACACATGCTGTACTATTCACATAAAAACTTTTCACCCCTTTTTGTGACCTACCATCAAGTCCATACAATCTTGACCCACTGTGTGCCAGCCATTTTTAGCCCTCTGGGTTACCCCAGGGCTGGCCATTTTTCGACCTTTTTTGGGGGGGCTAAAATGATAGATTTTGATGTGGAAACAATGAATTTTGCCAATAAAATGTTCACCAAGGCTCAGAAATGAGTTATATTTAGTCCTGCATACTCGTGTACAGGTATAGCCGCTCTCTCTTGCTCACCATGTACGTGAGAGAAAGCCGTTTTCTGTGTAAGGTATACTCAGGTATTTATGCTGCGAAGGTATAGCAATGTTCAGTACAATTTTCTGATCACTTATTACTTAAGCATCTATCACAATTTACGTGTCTTTCTCACTGTGAATGCATTATCTTACACTTACTTGAAGATAGGTACAACCTGACTTCATTACATACAGTCCTGGCACTTACAAGAAGGTATTTACAACTTGACTTCACTATATAGTCCTTACACTTACAAGAAAATATTTACAATTTACACTGACATGCAATTGTTTACAAAATGCCTTCACTATGTACAGCACTGGGTTCGGCACACAGGCAGAGTGAGGCAGAGCGAGCGTAAGGGGGGGAGGGAATGAGTGAATGGCCTTGACAGCCTGGGGGATGGTAGAGGAAGAGTTACCTTGCATGCCTGCCAATTTTACACGCGAATCTTGAAAAATGCGGTCACAGTGAAGTTTTTTATTTTAGACCATTATAAAATGGCACTGGCACTGGCTGCAGCATTATGTTAGACCGTTTTAAAACGACAGTGGCACGCGGCGGGTTAAAACAGTCCACAAAGCCTCCCTATCAGTTCTATCATACACTTTCTCTAAATCCATGAAAGCCCAAAACACATCCTTGCCTTTCACTAAATACTTTTCACACACTTGTCTCACAGCAAACACCTGATCCACGCATCCCATCCCTCTCCTAAAGCCACACTGCTCATCACCAATCACTCCCTCTGTACCCTTTCTAACTCTCTTGATTAACACTCTACCATACACCTTACCTGCAACATGCAACAGACTTATACCCCTAAATCTAGTACATTCGTACCTATCATCCTTGCCTTTATACAACGGGACCACTCAAGCACTTGCCCAGTCAACTGGCACCACACCTTTCACAAAGCACACATTCAATAATCTTACTAACCAGTCAACAATAATCACTCCACCACCCTTCCATACCTGCAGCTTTCCCTGTTTTCATCTCCTTTACCGCCTTCTCCACTTCCTCTCTCGTGATCAAAGAATCATTCAACTCTCCCAACACATTTATTCCTTGCACCCTTCCATCCTCCACAATCTCAGCCACCCTCTCCTCCTCTACATTTAACAGTCTTTCAAAATACTCTGCCCATCTCTTCCTTACTGCATCCATCACAGTTAACATCCTTCCATCCTCTGCTTTTACTCGCTCTTCCTTCCCAAACTCTCTCTTTTGCACCCTTTTCACCTCCTTCCAACACATTTTCTTATTCTGTTGAAAATTCTCAGGCAACTGCCTACCCCACCTCTCATCTGCTGCCACTTTTGCATCATGCACAGCCCTTCTCGCCCTATTCCTCTTTTCTTTATACCTCTCATATGACACCTCATCCTTCCTCTGCAGCCACACTTCATATGCACGTCTCTTCTCAGCCACAGCCATACTTCCTCGCACCACCATTCTCTTTCTTTTCTTACACCACCACCCACACGTCTCACACCACACACCTCTTCTGCTTGCCCCACCACAGCACTCTTAACCCCTACACCGCAGGGATGTTTTTGAGCTCCTTGCTGTCCCACGGGGATATTCGCACTCCGACTGACTTTTTAAAAATATTTACCAAAAATCAGTTATTAGCCCTAGAATATTATAATGAAATATGCATATGGCACATACCTTCAGCTTTCTCCTGGGATGTTTGTTGAGCCTTCGTCGACAACCGTAGGACTTGTGGAGACTTCTGAAGTTGGGTAACTAAGTCTCCACTTTACACTTCCTGACATCCTGTAATATGATTACCACAGCCTGATATTATCACTAGAATCCATACTCCAAAAAAAAAAAAAACCCACTGTGAAAGCAATGTAAATTACGAGCACGTACAAGCTTCCAACCCGTCCTCGTTCCCTGCTGGTAATCTGTCATTTATTATTCATAAAAACACTCACACTTTATACTCCTATTACTTTATAATACTTATATATATTTGCAGTATTTATCCATAAGTTTCCTTCAGTAATAGTACTTTATTGTCACAGTAGGCATTCACTTTCTCTTTCAGTAAAATACGTAGAGAGCCAAGGTTTCACTTTCATTGTCATACCTTCAAGTATTTGTACAATTCTTATATTACTAATTATTTACATTTCTATTTATATTTTCTATTCTATTTTACTTACACTATGTTATGCACTGTAACCTGCAGTAACTTATAAAACTATATTATACTGTTCAATCATATTTCCATCCATTGCTTTCACTTGCTATTTACACATTATATACATTTTCCACTTACACTTTTAGAACTGCTTCAGGCTGTGGTAATCAAAGAAGCAGGCTACGCAGAGGGGAACCTGGCACTCAGCGCACTGCCAAGAAGTGTGTTTATGCTCAGGTGTGCATCTGGTGGTATGTGCACACACCTGGCACCTGCGGATCGCAGCCTTCCTCTTTGTTGTGGCAGGCATTTGCACCAGTCTGTGCCGATCCATGTACACCCTCTGCTCAAGTCTGTCGGGAAGTCTCACAGCATGGTGCCTTGGAGTTGCTGCTGTCACCCTACCATATCTCTCAAGCAGCTGCTGAACACAAGTCCTGGCGAACAACCTCAGGGAGAAGGACTTGGGTGGCTTTACCTTCATCTTGTACAGGATGAAGGCGTTCAGCATCATGTCAATGAGATGCAGAAAAACTTTCCTGTACCACCTAGTATTCTTCCTGAGGCAGTCGATCTCTCCAATCATCATGTCGGACTTGTCCACCAGCCGCATGTTGATATTATAGTCGATGACAGCATCAGGTTTCCTCACAGGCTTGCCTGTCCTACGGTCGACCTTCCCACTATCTTTCATTTCCCCCTTGTGTACGGTGATGAGCATGTGCACGACCCTCTTGTCATGCCACCATATTGCCAGCATCTTCTCAGACTTGCATAGGTGCACGATTCCTTGCTGCGAGTTTCCTGCCTCTGGGAATTTGGAGAAATTGGTACGATTGCTTTTCACAGTGCCGCAGGAGCCGATGCCGTGCTCTGAAAGGTATTTAGCAAGTTTCGGTGCTGTATAGTAGTTGTCAGTATTCAGCACATGATTCCCACCAAAATACCTTTCAAGCAGCACTTTCACTAAACAGCCTGAGAAGCCAAGAGGATGTGTTTTGTCCAGATCGACAGTGCTGGCTGAACAGATGACGAAGTCAAGGATGTACCCCATCTTACAGTTGCACAGTACAAAGAACTTGATTCCAAAGCAATGATGTTTGCTTGAAATGTACTGTACAAACCTAAGACGTCCTCTGAACAAAACCAAGGATTCGTCTATGACAACTTTCTGAAAGGGGTCGAAGAATGACATAAATTTATCCTTCATTCTGCTCAGAATCTCCCGGATCTTCCAGAGTGGGTCAATCTGGGAAGGTACATCATTGTTGGCGAAGTGCAGGTTTCCCATGATGTTCCGGAAGTGATCTCTGCCCATGTACTTATTGAAGGAGGGTGAGGGTAGTAAGGGGTCCATTGATCAGTATTCTTCCAACTCATGCTTCTTTGAATGTGGCATGAGAAGCATGAGCGAAAAGAACACATACAGCTCCTGCACTCCCAGCATGGTCCACTATTGCATCTTCGCTGCACCTGCACCACTTGCAGCACGTTGTGACTTGTACTTGTTTGTCTTATCTCATATGTGCTGCATGACTTCGTCATCGGGGAAGGCCAAAAGGAAGTCCACACACTCAGCATCCTCGTCAAAAGTGAAGGCAGGCTGTATCCCTGAGGAACTCTCATCAAAATGGAGTTGTTCGGGGACGAAATCGGAACCTTCCGTCCACACGAAGGCGTCCAGGGTTCCCTGTCGTGGTGGTGTAGGGTGGGTGAGGGTGGAGGGTGGCTGTGAGGCAGACTGGGCTGTTTCAAGGTCACTCTCACTGACCCTAGGTTGCTGTATAGGACTAGCAGCCCTTACTCTAGTTGCTACTCTACTTTTACGAGTCAGGGATTTACCTCTTCCCCTACGGCCTGCCTTCACTGTAGGTGCTGGTGGAGACTCCGACGACGAGGTCTCAGGAGAAAATACCGTTGAAGAGGAAAAAAAAATTAGTGAAGTGGGGCTGGGAGAGCAGGGAGGCGATTTACCTCGGGACTCATGGCGGGCTGGGTCATGTGGGGCCATTGTTCCTGGGCTAACCTGATTCCTCTTCACTCCCTTCCCAAATTCCTTCCCTTGCTGCACTAAGGGCTCCTTTCCCTTGGAGCTAGGGATAACCTGGGACACTGAAGCACTTGTACTTGTTGTTTCTGTCATGATTTCCTCCCCAGGCTCATCACACGATTCACCCAAAGGATCAAAGTCACTATCCATCATTATCATAGTTAATTCTGCCAGTTCACATTCCACTTCTGAGTCACTTAGTCCTTTACTGCTTCCCACACAAGTTTTTCTAGGGGTAGAGGTCACAGGGCCCTTTGCAATGGGCACAGAAGCGGCGGAAATGGTGGGGCGCGAGTGCGACATGGTTTCACCTCAGAGGACGACAAGGAACTTAATGACGTGGCATATATGGGCTGCCAAGGGTTGACAATGTCAGTAGGGTGACAGCTGCTAATATATATGCTATGAAATGATTGGTAGGAAATCTCGACAATACATAAAAAAATTAGGTAGTTCCACTTGAATGTAAATATCACTTAGGCTTCTCCCTTCCTTTCTTATATGTATTTTTATTACGAGAATAGATTATACGGCATATTTCAAGGGGAAATTACCTGGGAAATTAGCGAACGAGTGCATGTGAGGTGTTGTCAGGTGATAATTAGCCAATTCCAGGTGTATCCCTTATTTCTTTTTTGTGTATATTATTTTGTATAAGAATAGGGCATAGGGCTTATTTCAATGGTTGAAATCAGTGGAAAATTCCAGGAAGATTGGCTGGGCAGGCGAGAGGAGAGGGTAATGGAGGGGAGGTAGGGAGGGGAATCTAGAACGGGGAAAAATGGCTAAATTGTCAACAACGGATGGGAGTACAGATGACATTAGGAGTGCTGACTATTGCTGGACACTAGGAGTACTGATAGATGATACAAGCCACCATTTGAAAGCCTGGGAGAATTCAAAATAACACAGAATCACAAAAGTGATGCCCCACGGTATGATCCATTGTGCCCGAGCATCATGAAAGTGACGCCCCGTGGTTAAGGGGTTAAACAACTGCCATTCCTCCTCCACACTGCCATTTTCCCGATCTTTCAAAGAGTTCCACTCATCTTTCAATTTCTCCTGATACTCTATCATTTTCTCTCTTTTATCCAACTCACTTTCAAAACCTCCCTGCCACACCTAACTCTCCTAGTTCTCACCCATCTCTTACCTACTCTTAACTTTCCCTCCACCAGGTAGTGGTCAGACATATCTCCACCCTCCCCTCTCAGAACTCTCACATCCAACAATCTTCCTATTACATTCCTGGACACAACCACATAGTCAATCAATGCTCTATCAACAACCCTTCCACCCCCCTGTCACCCATGTACACTTATAAATATCTTTCTTCTCAAACAGGGTATTTCCAATCACCATCTCTTGCTCAACGCACATCCCTATCATTCGTTCCCCATTTTCATTTCTTCCAGGAACACCATGCACACGAACTACACCTCCAACTGCAACATTTCCCACTCTAGCATTCAGATCTCCCATCATTACCACATTCACATTCGCTCCAAAACTCTGCAGACACTCATCATCATCATTCTAGAAAGACTCCCTCTCTTCTTCATCCCTTTCACTACCAGGCCATTATGCACTCACAAACACCCACACCTCACATTCAAATTTCGCTTTCACCCACATCAGTCTCGATGACACCTCCTTTCATTCAGTCACACACTGCTGTACTTCCGGACTCACTAACAAGGCCACACCTTCTCTTACCCTTCCTCTATCAACACCTGACAATCTTCCATTCACACTTTCAAACAGAAACTCACCCTTCCCTTTCATCTTCATTTCACACAAAGCTAACACATCCAACATTCATCTCACAAACATTCTCCCAATCTCCTCCCTTTTAGCCTCAATCGTACTACATCCACGCACATTTATAGACCTAATCTTCAGGGTACAGGGATAACTCAGTTCCCCATTCCTTTCTCTGGCCTGTCTCTTTTTAGGAACTAAAAAAAAAAACAAAAAACAGGGGAGGGGGTCCCTAGTCCCCTCACCCCGCCCCTTTTCGTCGCTTTTTACGACACGCTGGGAATACAGTGGCAGTATTCTTCCTAACACAACCTGGCTGCAGAGTAGTAATACCACCCCATAGTGTGGCCAGATTGTGTCCCCCCCGCCATATTAAGCTTCCATATAGCTTAAAATGAACATTAATCAACACTTTACAAATATTGAAACACCATGGAAATATCAACTTACGACCATCACAGCAGTGAAATTCTACCTATAAATGACCAAATTATACACCCATAAAACTGTCCACGACCTACTGTAAATCACATGCTTAATTAGGCCTAGATATTGAAATAAAAAGTTCTCTTGTGAAAT
Source organism: Coenobita brevimanus (assembly GCF_032717465.1). Classification (NCBI taxonomy): domain Eukaryota; kingdom Metazoa; phylum Arthropoda; class Malacostraca; order Decapoda; family Coenobitidae; genus Coenobita; species Coenobita brevimanus. The sequence goes on along the minus strand of NC_137008.1, from coordinate 31,525,201 downwards.
GATATGATATTACTAAAGGATGCTCTTTACCTTCCAAATCATGAGTAGAACCAAAATACCACAATAATATCTTAACCTAATTAGAACTATTCAAAGAAGTCATTCAAGTGTCCAGAATCTTAAAAATTAATTACACGAGAGGTAATTTTTAGACTCAAAGAGCAGCTTCCAGAAACAAAGATGCAACCAACTGTGACTTGTCAGGATATGTAACTCTTGTGTATACAATTTTACATGAGTCAGGCAAAGAGTACATTAATGCACATTGGTCAACCTGATTCCTGAGTATGTGCGTTAAAACAATCACGTCCTATGCAATTGCAGAATATTGTACCTGACAAATTGGCTGCCCTGCAACCACAGCAGACTGTCCGACAGCTGCACTGCATTAGCTTTATCGGGCATATGACTAGATATGAGCACTTAAATGGGCGCCAAAATGGTGCCCTGGAGCCGCCTGGTGTGTGCATGCCATAACGTCAAGCACTCCCAGCCAATCAGCGAGTTTCAGGCTACATTGCAGACCATGACGTCACAGCATTCTCCGCTCCAGGATTGGCCCAGAGCACCGCAAACATGAGTTTTCTCTCAGATCTCACAAAGTGTGGATGTTTGCCCCTAGTTGTTCCAACCTCCACAAGCCTACCTCTCTTCATAATGTCGGTAAGTTGTTGAAATGTCTACATGATACTGTTGAATAGTTGTACTAAACACTAATGTAAGTGAAATTTACGTGCAAGTTGTCGAAAATGGTGTACCTGATGTGCAACAATAGTGATGCTCAAATATAGACATACGCCCATCTCATGGGCGACCAGCATTACGGCCGAATGCCATAAAACTAGTGTTAGTGAAGAAGGCCCTATAAATAGACATATGCCCGATCACGGTATAAGCATTATTTGTGGTAGTTGTCTATATGCCAGAGCCCACCACGACCCAGAGACTCCAGGGCCAAGTGAAGTGCCCCGGCCCCCAAGAGGAAGTGTGTCAGGCCTCAAAGTCAGGTGGTGGATGCACTATCATCTGAGGATGAGGACGAGGACAAGGAAGAAGAGGAGGGAGTCAGCGGTCCACGAGGGTCCAAGGGGCACCTAACAGACCTACAACCTGGAAGAAAGTGGATATCACCTATCCAACCCTGCCTACCTTTGAACTCCCTGCTCCTCTCTACAGTATATAAAGACTCCACGACACTACTTCTTCACCTTCTCCAACACCTAGATGATCAAGCACATCACATACCAGACCAACCTGCAGATTGCAGGGAACCTGAGGCAATACATCGAGAACAAGTCAGACAAATGGGGGTTCAAGCCCTTCTCCAGAGCCTCAGAGGATGGGTTTGCCCATGATATGGTGTTTTACCAAGGCACGACGACCCTGCAGAGCCACAGTGTCCCCCTGACACCAGAACAAGAAGCCCTCAGAATAATCAGCCAGCTAGTTTCTGTCCTGACCAGCACCATGACCACATCCTCAACTACTGCCATCTTTGCAGACTTCTTTACCAGTTTAGTGCTTGTGAAGTATCTGCAGGGGAAGAACTGCAGGTACACAGGAACTGCGAGGAACAACAGGGTTGGCAAGCATCCACTGAAGTTAGTGACGGAAATGGAGAAAAAGAGTGTCCCTCGTGGTGCAAACGACTACGACACAAGTGACGATGGTATCCTTGCCCTGTGGTGGAAGGACAATAAGTTTGTTACCATGCTGTCAATTGACCTGGGGGTGGAGCCAATGACCACATGCCAGAGGTACTGCAATGAGGCAAAGAAGGAGGATTTTCCCTGCCCAAATGTAGTGAAGAGCTACGATGCCAACATGGGGGGAACAGACAGGAGTGACATGTTGATCCACCTGTACACAACCCCAATGATGTAGAAAAAGTGGTACATGAGGCTGTTTGCCTACATTGTTGACCTCTGCATCACCAGTGCTTGGGTGTTGTACCGCCGGGACTGCAAGGCACCAAATGAAAATGGGATGTCACTGAATGACTTCCTGGTTGAAGTGTTTTATTCAGCCTGCTGCAAGAGGCCCTCAGTACTTTGGTCCCTGAGAAGCTCAGTGGCATTCCCAGGCCCCAGCAACAGTGTGGACCTCCCCCCAGCCATTCGGGGACACTGCAGCCACCAACCAGATGCTTCACTGTGCTTTGACAACACACTGTTTCACGTCTTCATCTATGTTACACGACAGACCTGCAAGTTCTGCAGTAAAAAGGGGAACATCATATACTCCAACTTCCTCTGCAGGGTGTGTAAGGTGCACTCGTGTCTCAATGTGGAAAGAAACTGCTTCCTGCAGTACCATGAGACTGTTGACTAAAGTGTAAATACAAGAAAAAGCCAGTTTTTGCTAGTTTTAGCGGCAAATAAAGTTTCATAAAAATAGCCATATTTATTTTTTCAAGTACTGTTTTTTACAACACTGTATTTTTATAATATAAGAACATTGTGCAGTCATTCTGTGCCTTTATTTATCCAGTATTATAATTTTTACCTTGTAATTTTTGATCGTAGACCGGTGAGGGACCATATATGAGCACTTCATTAACTGTGACTTACACTGTAAATATAATTTTTTTTTTTTGTGTAAAAGTAACAGAAGTAAAAAAGCCATAGAAATGGATGAGTTAACACGGTCTAGGATAAAAAAAAAACGAATTTCCAATTATATCGATGGGTGTTTGGTACAGGGTTTACATTGTCTGTTTGCAGAGAGACATTTGGAGGCACTGTTACAGGATCTGAGGACTTCCTTGCATTATCCTTTATCCTTTCAAAATTTTCAACGCCCGTGTATGGGGGATGTAGGTCCTTCACTGATTTCCAAATACATGCTTGGTAGTGGGCACGCATGACAGTCTCTGCAAAGGATTCATTTGTAGGTGGAACAGAGTTAAAATCTGGTGTCGATGACCAGAGAGTCACACAAGCCAGTGACATGCTGTCACAGTGTGGAACTCCACAACACTCAACCATGAATTTCGTGACATGTATCATCACATTTGACATTGGTGCATGAGTGTTACCAAGAAATGACAATGAAAACCCAGGACGCAGTGCCTTTAACACAGCACCTGTCTCAATAGCATAACTAGAAGCCACAGTGTCGTATCCAAACAATACATGAGCTGCAAGCAAATTCTCTATTATTGCTTCATGCCTGTCAACTGTCTTCTTTATGTAAATTACAGCTCTGTCTTTGATTGGTGATTCCATGATTATCGTTATAGTGATATTTTCAGTGAAGTAGTAACACAACAGGAGGACAAAAACATGTGTCATTTGAAATTACAACAATTCCTTGTGGAGAGTCCTGAAGAATGAGAAAAAGTTATTGTATGATGGTACCATCAGCCTCTTCATGGGTAGTATTCACGTCATGTCTATGTAACACCACACCACCATTATAGATCTCAATGGGAGTTGTCTTTTGACCTGTTTTACTATTATGTAGTTTTGAAGGCTCTTCTGGTGGAATTCAGAATCACTGCTCAGTTCCAAGCATATGAAATCTATGAGTTGGACTTCGTTCCCTGCAACACCCAGAACCATCTTCTGTGGTGGTAATGCTGTACCCAGACCCAGTTTATGAACTCTGCTTGTCCTAGATGACCTGGATGTGGCTTTGGTGCTGTAGTCATAATATCGATCAAATACCAGGTACACAGCTTTGTGATGAGAATTCTGAATTCTGAATGTAGTTTCTAACTGTTCCAACAGCTGGCCAGGGGAACACCCAAAGTATAGCGGAGCCATCAATGACAACACCGTCAACACTGCCTGTTATCCTGGCAGGTACTTCAACTTGCAACTGCTATATCAGAGTAGCTTTCACCTTGGTGATGCACATGTCCCTTGTGTCTGCGAACACAGATGATGGCACAGGTACCAATTCATGTGCTACAACATTGGGAATGTCTGCGTCACGAAAACTTGCCTGTAGTTCTATTAAACGTAAATGAGTGAAGTGTCAAATACTTTAAGTTCACCAGTTTTCACATGTCTTTGTGATAGCCATAGTTGTGACTCTTTTTTAGATAGTGTTATAGAACCCATCAGGCCACTCACTTTCAGACTCCTGCATTTGCTGTGTGCCAGTTGCCAATGAATTGTGTTCTTTCACCAGGTTCACCAAACGCTTGCATTTCATTTCTCTTTTGGTGTCTTTATGTGTGCGTGCTTGACGTATATGAGGAAACACATGACTTGTGGCACAGTATTGTAAAGTTCTCGTCTCTGACCATATTATCTGCAAGGTGATCTGCTTTCCCATCACAAAAATTTTACTAAACCTGAGAATATTGCTAATTCTATTGGAACCACATTCAATCAGTCAGTCTTGTTTATCACAGCAGTTGTATTAAAATGCAAAATAACAGAAGCGTTCAGTCATTTTTGATCCCTGCAATATAAAGCATTCACCCTGCACCACATACTACATACTACTCTTAAATCCACCACCATGCACTGCACTGCTTTTCTACCTGAAAGTTAAATTCAATTTGTTTGCTACTGATGGAGTAATCAAACATGATATTATTAGACAATCACATTCATATACTGCTTGCACCTTTTCCTTCTCTGTGCAGCAATTACTATGACCATGAAAGCATTTTACAATACTGTCACCACCAGTCATTAACCGTCATTATATAAGATGCCTGAAAAAAAAAACAAGTGTTAGCAACACAAGAATACGTTAAATAAATAGGAATAATCAGTACAGCAGAAGGAAACATGCAAAAACGCAATGATCCTGTGTAGTGAAACCATTCTTTCTCCATTTCATTTACTAACTTGATTTAGGTGACTGATAAAAAAGGCATTCCTATAAATAAAATATATTCATTGTCAAGTTATTCGTGAAAATAATGGAGACTGTATCACTGCTGTTCATTTTGTTAGGTTTTTCAAGCATCGCTTCAGCACATTTCGTAATTGGCGGCCTTATTGGACGCCATCTTAAATTACTCAAAATGTTCAACGGTGAGAGGAGGGCACCCGGCAGATTCCTAACCTACGCATTCTTGGCTTTCAACTGACACCAAGAACATATACGGCATTTGAAGGTAACCCCTAAAATTTTGATTTGGCTGCCGAACTAATGGGGGAAGGGATGCAGGCGCCCATCGGTTGATGGAAGGGAGGCACTGATTGGTGGGGTTGGTGGGGTAGATGACGGGCTGTGAACTGACTGGCAATTCCCACTTCCCACCTACAAATCATCCATACGTATCACTGTATTGGCTAGTTCGACCGCCAGAGCATAGGCCCGCTTGAAGTTTGTATTCATAATTGATCTTAATTGGATCTGTTGATAAACAAACCTTCACTGCAGTGAATCATTGCTGAGGTAACTGTTTGGTAGTATTTTTTCACATTAACACTCACTCTAATTCGGCTGTGAAGTGATTGATGGCTGCATAAATTTCAAGTAGGGGGAAAATGGCTAATTCATTGTTTAATCTGAAAAAAAGCCTATGAATACAGCCCTCAGTCTATGGGGCTAGGATTAACTCAGACGCCACATAACACCAACGCAGCATTATAGAAATGAGACTTGTCCTTACCATAATGACACTACACAGCATTTGAAGCTGCGAACTAATTAAGTAGACACTGATGGAGATAATGTTATAACTATATCGGTTTTGACCGCAGTGGTCCATTGACCGAGCAACAATTGATATATCACAACCAGATCATTACTCTTTCTCACACACACACACACACACACACACACACACACACACACACACACACACACACACACACACACACACACACACACACACACACACACACACACACACACACAATGCTAGGGTTTACTTTTTGGTAACCGTCTTCATCCAGCCATCGCTCCGGCAATAATTTGTCAACAAAGATACAAAGACAAAAACAGAAAGGAATAAGTAAATCAATATCCGGTTTTTATCACCACCTCAGTACTCACCCACACTAAATGGTAGGAATCCTTCTTTCTTGGGAGCGAAACGACCGTCTTGATCCAGCCAGCGCTCAGGCATGAACCGGTCAGGGTCACTCCAGTAGCGGGGGTCGTGGTGAATGGAGGCGGCCATACAGTACATTATGCTGCCCTGGAGGAAGACACATCTTCTATTTCAATTTTGTTACTGGCAGATATTTTTTTTTAAGCCTAGAGAAAGATTTTTCTAAATGGAAGAGATAGGTAAACCCTGCATTAATTTCTTCGCTACTAAAAGGTCAGTGGAAGCAGGCTCACTGTGTATTCCTCTGCCCTGAAGGAACAACTTCGTACTAAACACTTTCACATTTTTTATGGACCCATTAATCACTTCGGTACAGTGATGCATGTATCAGTTTATTCTTCTTAGCTCCAGATGATTTTATTATAAACAGGAAAGGACTCCTCTATAACAATGTGGATTATCAGTGAAACGTCTATCCTAAAGTAAATAAATACCTGGTAATACAAAGACCGCAGAAAAGAAAGTAACTTTACTGTCGCTGCACCATTAAAATTTGATTCAGGTCAGGCAAGAAATAATCAGTCTCTCCAGAGTCAGGATCCTGGCGAACGAAGGCCAAAAAAATATGCATCGCGTTTCTCTGAAGGACTGCTTACTTAATCACTGTAATCATCCTTGCTGTGAAGGGGTAGAATCATCATCATGACGAACCTACAAATATTTCATCCTGTATCAGTGGGATAGTCACGACCCATTATCATCACCAGTATCACAAACCCAGCTTTTGCTGTCATAAAATGAAGAGCATTCAGCCGTTGAGGTCCACGCAGGACCGGCCTATCCCTACCGAAGCATGAACGATACAGCCAATGTATCTCTACCCAGAGGCTTAGGCTGTCTGGTAGAGATTGTTTGTAGGGTGAGAAGTGCTTGTGAGTATGATTGTAGTGTTGTAGTGGCTTTGGATGTGTATGTAGTCTGTGAACCAAGTGTAATCGGCCCGCCTTAAGCCGAATGAGTGCAAGCATACTAGTATGCGACACTGGTTCAACCACAGCACCCCTTGTGTCCGCCAAAGTGGTCAGTGGCTCGTGAACGCTTCCCAAAGTTTTTACAACTCTGGCGGGAGGCGAACCCGCGTCCACTAGCCTGCGAAACGCACACTCTACCACTGTACCAAAGAGGCTCATATCTATGTGTCTCTGTCTCTGTCTGTCTGTCTGTCTCTGTCTCTGTCTCTGTCTCTCTCTCTGTCTCTGTCTCTGTCTCTCTGTCTCTCTCTCTCTCTCTCTCTCTCTCTCTCTCTCTCTCTCTCTATATATATATATATATATATATATATGGAGAAGGGAGGACACAAAGGCAGGGGAAGTATCGTCAGTGTAGGCTACATACGAGAATGGACCAAATCTTCTTCACTATAGCACTGAGGCGTTATAAATTCTGGAAGGATCCCAGCATCAGAAGAGAAACATAGAACTCCAGCAGAAGCAACCTGCATGGAAGGGGATAATCTCGAAACAACAATATGATAGGGGAAAGAAATATGGGAAAGAATTAAAGCTTTGGAAGAGTGGACATTGTGAAATGAACATAAAAAAATAAGAAAGGAAATCAGAGGTTTAAGAGCAGGTAAATCCCTTCATGTAGTTATTTTTTTTTTTCTTAGAAAATACCAGTTGATTTACTAAGCCAAATGAGTGCTCCGTAATAACGAAGGAAATAATGAAGGCTACAAGTAACACCTCCAGCTTGAAATATCTGAGTAATAAGCTGAATAAATTTGTGCATAAAAAAACAAAAGAACAGCGAAAACGTAGTCATAGAAGTGTACAGAGTAAGCAGTCTCTCTCTCTCTCTCTCTCTCTCTCTCTCACCTTAGGTATGGTATAGCCAGCCAGTGTAGTGTCCTCTGAGGCGACATGTTGTACTCCCACCGAAGCCAGGGAAGACTTTCGTAAAACCTCGTGAATAACAGCTTCTGTATACGGCATTCTGTATCATAACGAGAGAGAGAGAGAGAGAGAGAGAGAGAGAGAGAGAGAGAGAGAGAGAGAGAGAGAGAGAGAGAGACAATTAATCAACATATTAAGCATTTACGAAAGTAACAAGTTATCATCTTTATTCACAATATATTTTTTCTCAGATCACATCGTTATTCTCTGAACAGCCAAACGAGACCTTGGCCACGGAGGTGATGCCAGAATTAACTCTTAAGTTGCCCAGGTACAAATTTGGAGTTTCAATTTTTTTTTTTTTTTTTTTTTTTTTTTTTGCAGTTTAAGAGATTTTCGCGTCTTCATTTGCAATATATTTTCCTTATTTTGCATTGTTCTTTTCGTATATGTTATTGATGTTACTTTGGCTCCGACATGGACTGCATAAACAACGTACGAGGAAATATTAAACATAAGTCACCTGGTGAGGGAAAGGCGTTACAAAGACTCCTAAGTTCGCGAGAATACGATCCCTGGAGAGTGGTGCAGGCGAAATTAGAGTTGCCAAGGTGAAAGGCATAAAGCAACAAGAGACGAACACAGCCTCGTTAAATCAAATGGTGCTTCTGTCTACTACCACTATATTCTGCTTCATCGCCTGTGCCTTGTTTCTAGCATGGCTTCCTCCCAGCCCACAGTACTCTACCCGATACCACTGTCTATTATTACTATTTTCTTTGTCACCGTCTGTACCTTGAATCTGTCCTACTATTCTCCCAACCTGCATTATGTTACTGTCTACTATCAGTGTCTTCTGTTTTACTGCCTGTGTCCTGTATCTATCCTACCCGTCTAACCTACACTATACCCTTGTCTACTACCCCTTGCTGCTGTTTCAAGTTTGCCTTGTAACTGTCATTACCTTCTAGCCCACACCACACCACTCTTTCATTACTATCTTTTGTTTCACCATCTGTGCCTTGTATCTGTCTACAGTCCTCCTAACCTACAGCATACCATTGTGCCGTGCATGTGTCTTACGCCCCTCCCAACCTATACCATATCATTGGCGACTACCACTGCCTTCTGGTTCATCGTCTTTGTTTTTTTCTGTCCTACTCTTCTACACACGTTCCTATAACCACACACACACACACACACACACACACACACACACACACACACACACACACACACACACACCTTGTTTTGTCTTCCATGGTTGGTAGAGCTCCGTCAAGAATTTCGTCTATCTCCTTATGCATCTTGGCTTGCACCTCAGGATGTTTGGCCAGGTAGTAGAAGAGGAACAGGAGAGAGTCTTGTGTGGTTTGACTTCCAGCGGCAAACAGATCCAGCAGAAGAAACAGCAGATCCTTTTCTGCAAACACCATCATTATCATCATCATAAGTAGCAGCAACAAAAGCAGCGGCAGCAACACCTCTTCACCCAACTTACTGATATTATTATGAGAATTGGAACATTAAAGAGGGTTTTATGAAATGACTCGCACCTCTAAACAGGTCAAGCAAAAGAAACATTACTCTAAACAGGTCAAGCAAAAGAAACATTAAATCCCGTTGAATTATCATTATCATCATCATCATCATCATTAAAATCCTCATCCTCATCCAGACCTCCTATCCCAGCCCATGGTGGGCAGAGGTAGGGTCTAGAGAGTCTCCCCCCCCCAAAAAAAAAAAAAAAAAAAGTACAGTAAGATACTATCCAAAATTTGCCAAACTGAGTGAGCCACACCCTCTTTCACCCACCACTCAAGTCCCAAGAATCCTAGCACCACCTAATAGTATAAAAACAACATTCCGCACGTGGCTTCACACCTATTTAACAGGCTCATACGGCGACTGGCAAGTTAAAAGGGGGTGCCAAACCCTGATCATACACTTCTCCGCACAAAATTCATCAAGCCAGCTCTGTCGCTTTTCAGTTCCTTAACATCATCAGCTCCAAAAGCTTTCTTTTTCACGCGCTTACATGGTACTATCAATCCATCTTCTAAGGTTACCACGTCTCCCACCTTCAGTTTCGCTCAGATATACTCTTTTCATCACTTTGTTCACGTCCATTCTCTCCAAGTCACCATACCATCGAAACACACTCTCTTCAACTCTGGTGTCCACAAACTTGCTCCGAATCTCACGAATCCCTGTATTCCTTATCCAATCTATTTCCGCACTTCACACACATTCCTCGACAGTCCTGCCTCCACTGCTCTTACTCTCGACTTTCCATTTTCATCCCACACCATTGTTTCTCACAAGAATGTTAGAGAAATCATTAAAACTCCTTCATCCAAGCCTCTCGCAGCTGTCACACTTAGGCCTTTGCTTCTTATCAAGGCCTTCATATCGCTAACCATTTTCCTTCTCTGTGTCACTCGGCATTGCACTTATTTTGCACATTTACCTCTCTTTTCAAAAACTGCACCCAGCTACCTAAACTCTTGCCATTTCAATCTCTCTTCATTCACCATAATATCACACTGGAAATCACCTATCTCAACAACCATCACTTGACTCATATCTATATTGACCTTCAAGGCACGGAGCTAACAGACATCTACAGAACTGTGCACCAGTCTACAAAGCTCTTATCCGCTATTTCCAAGCAGCATTGCGTCAGTTGCCTACCTCAGATTTGAGATACTCCGTCCTTCACCGTTCATTACCTACGCCGTCTCTCTCACCATTACTCGTGTTTTTACCTCTCATACCGTAACACCATCCATACAATCACTGAACAACTATGGGACATCACACAGCCTTGTGTCACACCAACACTGATCTTGAACAATTCGCTTAGATGCCTACCTACCCTATTGCGTGCTTCACTACCTTTGTAATTGCTTTTTATCCATTAGCGCCCAGTGTTCCTGTGCGAAAGATCTTGCTGGAAGGGTACTAAGTGTACCGCCCTCCGCCTATCGGCTCCTAGTCGCGAAATTCGTAGGTCCCTACCCAGGGTTCCCTTCTTTATTAGATTTTGAATGTGCCCAGTTCCGTCCTTTATAGAGGACACTGGGCACACATGGGTTAATGGCACCCAGTCATGTACACCATACATACGCAGAACTTTCCAGTCCTTCTCTGTTCACCTTGTCGTACGGTTTTTCCGGATTAGTAAATGCCATAAATGCCTATAAGTCCTTCTCACAAGATTTCTCCACTATCTGTCTTATTGCAGATATTTGATCCACATATCCCCCACCACTCCTATTGCCGTCCAGTTCTCACTTAGAAGGTATCCTTTTAAATCATCATCATCATTATCATTATTACCTCTGCCAACGAAGTTGGAGGAGGTTATGTATTCACCTCTGTTTGTCTGTCTGTCTGTTTGTCCAGACGATATCTCCAAAAGCTCTCGATGAATTTCGGTGAAATTTTGTGGATGGGGCCAATGAAGAAGTGATTCAATCTTGGGGCGGATCCAGATAAAGATCCGGAGTATCCCGCTCAGTAACATCAAAAGTTCTCTACGAATTTCAATGAAATATTATGGAAGGGTGGGCCATGGGCTAAGAAAGAATTGAATAAATTTGGAGGCAGAACCCGATCCGAATCTTGATCATATCTCCACGGATCCGGATCCGGATCCTTTTTAATGGCAATGGCATTGGCGGAGGTATGCGCTCTCCGAGCGCTTTCTAGTTATTATTATTATTATTATTATTATTATTATTATTATTATTATCATCATCATCATCATCATCATTATTATGATTATTATTATCATCATCATCATCACTAGTGTTAGTGACATTTTTTCTGATAATGCTGGTATTCTTTGTAATATTTTAAAAAAGTATAACCACATGGAGAGAATGGGTGATGAGAGAAGATTTTCATACAAGTAGCTATGTGTGGAGTAGGAATAGTACAACTTACTGTAGGTTGCCATTAAGTAATCCGGACACACACACACACACACACACACACACACACACACACACACACACACACACACACACACACACACAATCCAAAACAACCCAAAATTGGTCAGAGATTCAGTAGATATCAACAAAGCTATAGTACTCACTGGTATAGAAGAGGAAGAAATAAGAAACAAGATCTCGATAGACAAAAAGGAGATGGCAAATGTAATGAGCATACTGCAGGAAGTATCAGAGGAAATCTGTAATAAAGACATAGAGGAACACAAAAGGTAAGGGAAATACAAGCGAAATAAGTCAAGGCCTCTAAAGGTAACCTTCCAGAGTGTAAACACTGTGGAGGAGGTACTAAAAAATGCAAAGAAACTGATAGAAAAAGAGAATTTCAAAAATGTATGGATAAAAAAATGTCTAACTCAAGAAAAGCTGGAGTTTCTAAAAGAGAAGAGGGAGGAAGCAAAAACAAAGAACAACGGAAGATCAGAGGAGGAGAAGAATACATTTTTTTTTTTTTTACTGAGAAATAGGATTGCAGGTTCGAAAGTGGTACATAAACAGGAGGGAATAAAAAGGAGGAATGTAGTAAAACCAAGTCACGACAAGTATGTAAATAAGATGATTAAGCTAATGAACTCAAATGTGGATGGAATCGTGTCTAAATTATTACAGATGAATGATTATATCAGAGTAAATGAACCACATATAATATGCCTAACTGAAACAAAATTAAAACCAAGGATATCAAATGACATCCTAAACTTAAAGGAATACAATATATGGAGAGAAGATAGGAACTTAAAAAAAAAAAAAGGAGGAATTATAATATTAACAAAGAAAAATCTAAAAGTCAAAGAAATAGAACTAGATGTACCCTCACAAGTAGAACTGATTGCAGTAGAGATCAATACATCCGAAGGGAAAGTAATTGTAGCATTTTTGTACATGCCACCCAGATCAAACACATGGGAAAGAGGCGAATATGAGGATCTGGCAGAAAGTATAATTCGAGTTTAAGAGCATTACTACACAGAATGGAAGAGAAATCGGAATGAATTATACTAACTGGAGATTTTAATACAAATATAAATTGGAATATTCTAGATATAATAAGCCAAGAAAGCTGTTGGGATCAAAAGTTCCTGCATCTTGTGCAGGAGTTTGTCCTAACGCAACATGTAAGGGAAAGCACCAGAAAAAGAAGACTCGATGCACCCTCTGTGCAAGATTTTATATTCACAAGGCAAGAACACGATATATATTGACAATTTAATGTATCACCCTCCATATGGCAAAAGCGACCATGCAGTACTAAATTGCAACTTCAGGATTGCATATGACATAGTTAACAGCAATGAAAGTTACAAAAAGAGCCTAAAATATAAAAAGGGAAACTCTCATGTCCTAAAGAAGTACTTCTTAGAAATTGATTGGGAAAAGGAGCTTAGAGGACAAGATTTAAATGCTATTTATAAAAAATTCTGTGAACTTTATGAAATAGGAGTCCAGAAGTACATTCCACAGCACAAAGAAGAAGAAAAGAAAATAAAGAAATGGTTCAATACGGAATGTATAAAATAAAAAATAAGGGATTTGTTGTGGAATAGATACAGAAGACACAATTGTGAGAGGGCATATAACAACTATAAACAGGCAAGAAACGATTATTCAAGAATAAGGAAGGAAGCCCAAAAACAGTTTGAGGAGGATATCATAAATAAAAGTAATGATCAACAGAAGCTATTTTACAGCTACATCAGAAGCAAAACCAAAGTAAAAGATAAAATACAATCCATTACGGATGAGGGAATCACATATACACAAGAGAAAGATATTTGTGAAGCACTAAACAAGAATTTCCAGTCAGTTTTTACAGAAAATAATTTTGAGAGGGATGATATGGAACAGCCATGCCCACACATATTACCAGATATACAAATATCAGAAAAAGAAATACAGGAGGAACTAAGTAAATCAGACAAAGGAAAAGCAAATGGTCCTGATGAAATTTCATGTTGGGTGCTACATGAATGTGCAAAGGAGTTACGTAAACCATTACAATTTTCAAGGAATCCTTGGGACAAGGTAAACTACCTGATATTTGGAAGAAAGCAAACATTGTTCCCTTATTCAAGAAAGGAAATAGACAAAATCCACTCAACTACCGACCAGTATCACTAACCAGTGTTGTAAGCAAGGTATTAGAAAAGCTGATAAGAAAAGTTTGGGTAAATCATGTAGAAGAACACAATATGATAACAGAAAGACAGTTTGGTTTCAGAAAACGAAAATCTTGTGTTACTAATCTGTTGAGCTACTATGATAGAATAACTGAAACATTACAAAAACACAGAAGGGTGGGTGGACAGTATCTATTTAGATTTTAAGAAAGCATTTGACAGAGTACCGCACCAAAGGCTTTTATGGAAACTATACCATCTAGGAGGAATTCGAGGCAAACTGTATTGTTGGATGCAAGATTTTTTCAAAAAAAGAGAAATGAGAAGAGTACTAAGGGGAAATTACTCATTATGGAGAGAAATGACTAGCGGAGTTCCACGGGGCTCAGTGCTGGCACCAATCATGTTTTTAGTGTATATAAATGATATAGACAGAAACACTGGAAATGAAAGCTATCTAATTATGTTCGCAGATGATGGAAAAATACAAAGGAGAATTACTAACACAGACTCTTGTAAAGAGCTACAAGAAGAATTAAATAAACTTCATGAATGGAGTAATACATGGCAAATGGAATTCAATGTGGACAAGTGTCATGTAATCAAGTTTGGTAAAAGTGGAAAAAGACCTGATTGGGATTATACGTTAGGAAATAAAACCCAACACACATCAGAAAGAGAAAAGGACCTACGTGTGATTATCAATAACAGACCATCTCCGGCTGACCACATCAGTGAGAAGGTACGGAACATGTATGCACTGCTTGCAAACATGAGAATAGCATTCACATACATAAGTGAAGGCATGCTAAGAAAGATGATAACATTATTCATTAGACCAACCCTGGAGTATGCATCAGTAGTCTGGAGTCCTAATCTAAAAAAACACATAGAGAAGACTGAAAAAGTTCAAAGGGCTGCTACAAGATGGGTACCAAGCTTAAGGGATCTAAGCTACGAAGAAAGACAAAAAAAAACTGAATCTACCAACACTACAGGAGTGAAGGAAAAGAGGTGACATGATTTTGCTATACAAATGTATATCAGGGAAGGAGGAAATAGACATAAATGATTACTTAACCTATGTGGATGCATCAGCAAGAGGACACTGCAAAAAAAAACTGCATAAAAAGCGAGGTGATAAAGACGTAAGGAAATTAAGTTTCCGAAATAGAGCAATTGATCAGTGGAATGCACTACCGAATGAAATAGTGTGTGCCAAAACAATTCACAAATTTAAGGATATGTACGAAAAATATGGTTTAAAACACGGGACAGTATGAGCTTGACTCATTCCTGTAAAGATACAATTAGGTAAGAACAATTAGGTAAGAACACACACACACACACACACACACACACACACACACACACACACACACAACCTCGTTAGAAAAGGAAGGGAAACGAAGTAATTACAATCATAATTGCATAATAAATGAGACATTCACACACACACACACACACACACACACACACACACACACACACACACACACACACACACACACACACACAGAAAACTCCGAAAAAATGTAAAGAAAACTGGAGATAATTAGGATCATAATCATATAACTATAAATATAGAATAAAATAAAAATCTGAGGCTTTACCGCCAAAGAGGTTCAAGAATGTATAAATCGAAATGTCTTCGGTCAGAGATGTTTGTTTGTTATGATTCGTCCATCTAATTATATATTATGGACACGGGCAGAAGCAGCGATCATGGAAATAAGCAAATCAGGTAAAGAAGGATATGTATCGGGGTGGGGGGTATAAAGAAATGGTGCTGAGCAGGGCTGAGATATGGGAAAGAGCGACGATCTCGGCAGCTGTATCACATTCTGAAGCTCGTCTTACGAGGGCGTCTCGTAAGTTGAAGCGTAGAGCGGCAGTGGAGTGGCAGTCTAATAAATAATGAAGGAGGGGTCACTTGTCACTGTGGTGACAACAGGGGCGTGGTTCATGGTCATTTTTGGCAATTTGGGAAAAGCAGGGGTAGCCCAGTCGCAGGAGGTGCAGTCGCACTGTAAGGTAGTTCGGGGTGTGTAGGGGGGCGGCGAGGGGCTCCTATCGAGTGGGTTTCGCATACCAACTGACAGACCGCAAACCCTCTGTCACTTGCTCTTCATGATCTTCGAGAGTTAATCTGCAGATGGTAGCACACGCTCTTGCGACTGATCTGTGAGAGGCTTGAACTAAGAGGGTAGGTAATGTCGGGGGATCCAGCACAAAAGGTTTATATTGTAAACAAGAGAGAGTCACCTTTATTTGTGAATATGCTCACCCTTGTGCATTGCAGGTATCATGATCAGTGGAATTCCAGAAACCAACAGTTAGAACCGAAAAATCCCACATGGTGCCTGCAAGTTAGGTAGACAGCCATGCACTGGATGACCTGCACCTCATCAACTTTTATACGGATGCAACAACAAAAAAAAAAAAAAAAAAGGGAGAGAGAGAGAGAAAAAAAAAGCAACAGCGCAACAGTGTTTCAAGATCACACAAGACTTCGCTACAACATTGAAACCTGATAGTCCCAATGACCAGTGCTGGGGAGGTGTGCAAACACCTGCGCAAAGTGCAATTGTGCACAGTTGCGCTCCGGTGAATATCGTTTGCGCATTGCGCACTGCACGAGACCATGCGCAAAATTGCGCTTTCGCACCTGCCTTGTGCACTTGGCCTGTGGATTGTGCACTGCGCAGTCCAAGTGACACGTTGTCTTAGGAGCTTCTTGTATGTCTGGACAAGAGATGGGGGAGGCTCGGGCGGCTCGCGAGGGTTCTGGGGGAGGCAGGAGGGATGGAGGGTAGCAGCATTTCTTAAAATGCTTCAACAGAGATCTCTCTATCTATCTATTGCCAGACGCCTCAATCCCGTTTGGGGTGGCCACAAACAAATCGCCTCCACGTCGCCCTGTCCCCCGCCGTTTCACTGCCCTGCTCCCAACTCACACCCCCGTCTCTCATATACCTCTCCACGCCACCCCTCCATCTCATCCTCTGCCTCCCCCTCCTTCTTCCCCCCTCCACCTCACTAACATACACTCTCTTCGTCAGTCTCTCACCCTTCATCCTCTTCACATGGCCAAACCACCTCAGTGTGTTCCTCATAACGCTTCCTATCACATCCACATCCACACCACAACGCTTCTTTATATCCTCATTCGTCAGCTTGTCTCTCCATGTGACTCCACAGGCTCCTCTTAAATAACTCCTTTCCACTGCTCTCACTCTTGACATGTGTCCTTCCAACAACGTCCAAGCTTCACTTCCATACGTTAGAGTTGGTATTACAATACTGTCATGTAGTAACTTTTTCACTTCCATGACCACTTCCCTGTTTCTTATCACTGCTTTCAAGGAACCAGCAACCTTTCTTCCCTGCTGTACCCTTTCAAGCACTTCACCCTCCAAACCTCCATCCTTACTCATCACACTACCCAAGTACTTAAACGTACTCACATTTTCCAATTCCTCACCATCCAGCCTCACTGTACATTCACTGACTTCACCTCTCTCAAAGACCTTCACTTTACTCTTCCCTACATTCACCTTTAGATTCCGTTTCTTACACACTCTCCCAAACTCATCCACCAAGCCTTGCAGCTCTCCTTCGTCTTCACTCAACAACACCATATCATCTGCAAACAACAGTACAGGGAGTTTCCAAACACTATCCTCTCTCACCAGGGCCACTCCAACATCCACTACCCTACCTTGTACCTCGCTTATTACCCCATCCATGTACAGATTGAACAACCGTGGAGACATGACACATCTCTGTTTCAACCCAACCTCCAAAGAGAAAAATTCACTTAGTTCACCATCCACTCGCACTGCAGCCTTAGCACCATCATACATACTCTTCATAGCATTCAACAACTTCCCATCTACTCCATATATTCTTAACACTTTCCACAATTCTTGTCTATCCACCCTGCCATATGCTTTCTCCAAATCCATGAAAGCCATATTAAACTTCTTTCCCTTCTCTAGAAACTTTTCCACTAAAGATCTAAGAATGAATATCTGATCTACACAACCTCTTCCCTTCCTAAAGCCTTCCTGTTCTTCAACTAATTCCTCTGTTCTTTCTCTAACTCTGTCAATAAGTATCCTACCATACACTTTTCCTATTATACTAAGAAGACAAATGCCCCTATGATTACCACACACTTCTTTTTCCCCTTTTCCTTTGTACAAGGGAATAATTATACCTGACTTCCAATCCTCCGGGACTCTACCTTCCTCCCAGGCCAATCTGCACATCTTCCACATCCATTCTACTGCTATCTCTCCCCCATGCTTCAGCATTTCACCACACACTTCATCAATTCCTGGGGCTTTTCCCCAATTTAACTTTCTTCATTGCTTCCACAACTTCTATCCTACTGATTTCTTCCTGTCTTCTCACCTCCCTCCTTCTCCCAGCCATTCCCCAGCCACTTATACTCGCATTACTTCCATCCTGTATGTTCAACAATTCCTTAAAGTGTTTTCTCCATCTGCTCACTTTTTCTCCCTTCTCCACTAGTAATCTACCATTTTTATCTTTCACTCCCCTGCTAACCTCACTTCCACCCTGTCTTACTCTCTTCACCTCTTTCCAGAACATTTTCTTAAAGTTCCTCCACTTTACACTCAAATTCCTTCCAAATTCCTCATCCACTCTCTTCTAACTCTCTCTTACTAATCTTTTCACCTCTCTCTTTCTTTCTACATATAACTCTCTTCCGCCTCTCAACTTCTTCCACGCCCCTATTTCTCATCCATTCATTGTATTTCTCATCCATTCAACAGAGATAATGTATTTTAATATTTTTTTAATTTTTATCACTTGTAAGTAATAACTTAAAAATACATTATTATTAACAGCAGCACATGCAATTCCTTATAAAAATCATTAAAACATTATTCAAATCAAATATCCACAGCCTGGATATTTTATTTAAATAATATGTTTTAATGATTATTGAAAGGAATTACACATGCTATTTTATATCTGTATTGAATTATTAAATAAAACGTCTTGCGGAAATGCAGATGAAAGTAAAATTGGCAACATCACAGCCTTTGTTTCCCTGTCCCTCCGCTTCACAGCCCGCTCACTCCTCTGTTTGAACTTCAATGAGTGAAAAAGTTACTACACGACAGTATTGTGATGCCAACTCTAATGTATGCAAGTGAAGCTTTGACCTTGTTGGAGGGACAGAAGTCAAGAGTGAGAGCTGTGGAAATAAATGAGTTATTTGAGAGGAGCATGTGGAGTTACAAGGAGAGACAGACGACAGACTGACAAATGAGGAAGTGCAGGATCGTTGTGGTGTGGATGTGGATGTGATAGGAAGGATTTGGAGAAACACACTCAGCTGGTTTGGTCATATGGAGAGGATGGAGAATGAGAGACTAATGAGGAGAGTGTATGTGAGTGAGGTGGATGGGGGGAGAGGGAGGGGGAGGCCAAGGAAGAGATGGAGGGATAGAGTGGAGAAGTATATGAGAGAGAGGGGTGTGAGCTGGGAGCAGGGCAGTGAAATGGCGGGGGACGGCGACATGGAAGCGATTTGTTGCTTGTTTGTGGCTAGTGGCGACCCCTTACAGGATTTAGGCGTCTGACATTAAACAGATAGATAGAATGATAATAAATAAAAGTAAGTATGCTAATTTATTTAAATATCTCAATATTTTACAGTAATTCCCACAAATATATGCAAATGGTTTGCGCTAGCGCTTAGCGACAGTGTGCAAGCTAAATATTAGATTGCGCACTTGCGCAAATTACAAACAATAGAAAATAATAATAATAAATAAAAGTGACTATGCTATTTTATTTAAATATCTCAATATTTTACAGTAATTCCCACAAGTATATGCAAATGGTTTGCGCTTGCGCTTTGCGACATTGCGGAAGATAAATATTTGTCAGATTGCGCACTTGCGCTTGTGCAAGGCAGTGAAATGTGGATTGCGCATTGCACTTGCACGAGGCCCTTCTTCGTTTGCACTGTCCACCACTGCCAATGATTTTAGAATCCAGCTTGGGATGGCAAGCAGCGGTGGAAATCCATACTGGTGACATATACTCAGAATGAGGAAGAATGAATTGCTGAAAACAAGTGGCTAAAATGGACGATCCACCTAAAACACTGAGTGCTTTAGTATTCATTATACCCGCGCTCGCGAGCGGGAGTGTTCATTGATTTGATTGACGCGTGTGTGTTCTTACCTAATTGTTCTTACCTAATTGTATCTTTTCAGGAATGAGTCAAGCTCGTACTGTCCCGTGTCTTAAACCATATTTATCGTACATATCATTAAATTTGTGAATTGTTTTGGCACACACTGTTTCATTTGGTAGTGCATTCCACTGATTAATTGCTCTATTTGGGAAACTAAATTTCCTTACATCTTATCACCTCTCTTCTTATGCAGTTTTTTGCAGTGTCCTCTTGCTGATGCATCCACATAGGTTACGTAATCATTTATGTCTATTTTCTCCTTCCCTGATATGCAATTATATAGCATTATCATGTCACCTCTTTTCCTTCTCTCCTGTAGTGTTGGTAGATTCAGTTTATTTAGTCTTTCTTCGTAGCATAGATCCCTTAAGCTTGGTACCCATCTTGGCGCAGCCCTTTGAACTTTTTCAATTTTGTCTGTGTTTTTTGAGATGAGGACTCCAGACTACTGATGCATACTCCAGGGTTGGTCTAATGAATGATGTTATCATCTTTCTTAGCATGCCTTCACTTATGTATGTGAATGCTATTCTCATGTTTGCAAGCAGTGCATACATGTTCCGTACCTTCTCACTGATGTGGTCAGCTGGAGATAGTCTGTTATTGATAATCACACGTAGGTCCTTTTCTCTTTCTGATGTGTGTAGGGTTTTATTTCCTAACGTATAATGCCAATCAGGTCTTTTTCCACTTTTACCAAACTTGATTACATGACACTTGTCCACATTGAATTCCATTTGCCATGTATTACTCCATTCATGAAGTTTATTTAATTCTTCTTGTAGCTCTTTACAAGAGTCTATGTTAGTAATTCTCCTTTGTATTTTTGCATCATCTGCAAGCATATTTAGATAGCTTTCATTTCTAGTGTTACTGTTTATATCATTTATATACACTAAAAAAATGATTGTTGCCAGCACTGAGCCCTGTGGTACTCCACTAGTCACTTCTTTCCATGAGTAATTTCCCCTTAGTACTGTTCTCATTTCTCTTTTTATGAGAAAATCTTACATCCAACAATACAGTTTGCCTCGAATTCCTCCTTGATGGTACAGTTTCCATAAGTCTTTGGTGTGGTACTGTGTCAAATGCTTTCTTGAAATCTAAATAGATACTGTCCATCCATCCTTCTCTTTCCTGTAATGTGTCTGTTACTCTGTCATAGTAGCTCAACAGATTAGTAACACATGATTTTCCTTTTCTGAAACCAAACTGTCTTTCTGTTATCATATTGTGTTCTTCTAGATGATTTACCCAAGCTTTTCTTATAAGCTTCTCTAATACCTTGCTTACAACACTGGTTAATGATACTGGTAGGTAGTTGAGTGGATTTTGTCTATTCCCTTTCTTGAATAAGGGAACAATGTTTCTTCCAAATATCAGGTAGTTTACCTTGACTCAAGGATTTCTTAAAAATTAAAAATAATGGTTTACTTAACTCCTTTGCACATTCACGTAGCACCCAACATGAAATTTCATCAGGATCATTTGCTTTTCCTCTGTCTAATTTACTTAACTCCTCCTGCATTACTTTTTCTGATGTTTGTATATCTGGTAGTATGTGTGGGCACGCATGTTCCACAAAATCCCTCCCAAAATTATCTTCCTCTGTTAAAACTAATTGGAAATTCTTGTTTAGTGCTTCACAAATATCCTTCTCTTGTGTATATGTGATTCCCTCGTCCGTAATGGATTGTATTTTATCTT
Source organism: Coenobita brevimanus (assembly GCF_032717465.1). Lineage (NCBI taxonomy): Eukaryota > Metazoa > Arthropoda > Malacostraca > Decapoda > Coenobitidae > Coenobita > Coenobita brevimanus. The sequence continues at coordinate 31,503,254 of NC_137008.1, read as the reverse complement.
TTACTTTGGTTTTGCTTCTGATGTAGCTGTAAAATAGCTTCGGTTGATCACTACTTTTATTTATGATATCCTCCTCAAACTGTTTGTGGGCTTCCCTCCTTATTCTTGTATAATCATTTCTTGCCTGTTTATAATTATTATACGCCCTTTCACTATTGTGTTTTCTGTATCTATTCCACAACAAATCTCTTTTTTGTTTTGATTTTTTACATTCTGTATTGAACCATTTCTTTATTTTCTTTCCTGCTTCTTTGTGCTGTGGAATGTACTTCTGGACTCCTATTTCATAAAGTTCACAGAATTTTTTATATATAGCATTTAAATCTTGTCCTCTAAGCTCATTTTCCCAATTGATTTCTAAGAAGTACTTCTTTAGGTCATGATAGTTTCCCTTTTTATAGTTTAGGCTTTTTATGTAACTTACATTGCTGTTTACTATGTCATATGCTGTCCTGAAGTTGCAATTTAGTACTGCATGGTCGCTCTTGCCGAATGGCGGGTGATATGTTATACTGTCAATATCGTTTTCTTGCTTAGTAAATATGAGATCTAGCACTAAGGGTATTTCGAGTCCTCTTTTGCTTGTGCATTCCATTACATGTTGCGTTAGGAAAAACTCTTGCACGAGATCCAGGAATTTTTGTCCCAACAGCTTTCTTGGCTTATTATATCTAGAGTATTCCAATTTATATTTGTATTAAAATCTCCAGTTAGTATGATTCTTTCTGATTTCTCTTCCATTTTATGTAGTAATGCTCTTAAACTCTGAATTATATTCTCTACCAGGTCCTCATATTCGTCTCTTTCCCGTGTGTTTGATCTGGGTGGCATGTACAAATTGGCTACAATTACATTCCCTTCAGATGTAATCTCTACTGCAATCAGGTCTACTTGTGAGGGTATGTCTAGTTCTATTTCTTTGACTTTTAGATTCTTCTTAGTTAATATTATAATTCCTCCTGCCTTTTTTAAGTTCCTATCTCTTCTCCATATATTATATTCCTCTAAGTTTAGGATGTCATTTGATATATTTGGTGTTATTGTTTCAGTTAGGCATATTATATGTGGTTCATTTTCTCTGACATAATCATTCATCTCTAATAATTTAGATACGATTCCATCTACATTTGAGTATATCAACTTAATCATCTTGTTTACATACTTGTCATGACTTGGTTCTACTACCTTCCTCCTTTTTATTCCCTCCTGTTTATGTACCACTTTCGTACCTGCAATCCTATTACTTTGTAAAAAAAATGTATTCTTCTCCTCCTCTGATCTTCCCTCATTTTTTGTTTTAGCTTTCTCCTTTTTCTCTTTCAGTAATTCCAGTTCTTCTTGTGTTAGGCATCTTTTTATCCATACATTTTTGAACTCTTCTTTTTCCATAAGACTCTTTGCATTTTTTAGTATCTCCTCCATGGTGTTTACACTCTGGAAGGTTACCTTTAGAGGTCTTGACTTGCTTTTCTCGTATTTCCCTAACCTTTTGTGTTCCTTTATGTCTTTACTACAGATTTCCTCTGATACTTCTTTTAATATGCTCATTACATTTGCCATCTCTTTTTTGTCTCTTGAGATCTTGTTTTTTACTTCTTCCTCTTCTATACCAGTGATTAGTATAGATTTGTTGATATCTACTGAATCTCTGACTAACTTTGGATTGTTTTGGATTATTCTTTTCACTTCCTTTTTAATGCTTTTTTCCTCCACCCTTGTTTCTAAGTTTTTCTTTACTTTCACCATTTCAGCATACGTGGTTTCCACATCATTTTTGTAGCTTTGCACAGCTTCATTCACCTGTGTTATCTTCTCCTCAGTATCACTGCTCTGGTCTATTAGACTGCTTACTTGCCTAATTGTCTCTTTATCATTTTTGAACTCTTCCATAATACTCTCGTGGTTGACTACTGTACTTGCCATTTCACTCATTTTCCTCCTAAGTGTACCCACTTCTACACTTAACTCATCTGTGGTTGTGTCTTTCTTGTTGACTTCCTTTCCTAATTTTTCTATTTCTTCCTTTTGCAAGTGCATCTGTTTCTTAATTTCATCAGTCTCATTTTGAAAAGCCATTTCTTGCCTGTGTACTCATTCCACCAGTTTATTGTGAGTCTCCATTTCAACCAGTTCTTGGTAGAAATCATCATCCTGCTTTCTACCTTTATCCCTTTTGTTTTCCAGATTTGTTTTATTAAAGTATGTGGTCATTTTGCAGTACTAAAAGCACATCTAGTACTTACATTCCCTGGGGCAGTTGTAGACTAAACAAACGATCGGCTGAATGTGCACATTCTTGCACTACTTTGTTTTCTTTTCTGTTTGAACAAGTTCTGCTTAAAACTTCTTTTTTTTTATATATATATATTAGAACACCATTTAGTCTAACCTGGCACATAGCTTGACTCATATAAAGATACTAATTTAGGTAATGCCACTGGGCAAGTTGGCTGGGTATGGAGCGTGGCGGTGCGCGTCTGCTCTCCTCGGTGACTCGGTGTGTGTGTGTGTGTGTGTGTGCAAAATAATTCAAACAGTTGCTATATGGTTATTAACAAATGTAGAAGAGCGGTCAGTGAGTTGATTTTTTTTTTTTTTTTTATAGAATAACTGGTCAACCGTCAAGGTCACAGAGCTAAGTCAAACTTAACCTTGAAAGATCAACATGAAAACAGTTTGTATCTGATATCGAGAACGTTTGGAGATGGACTGAGATTTATACAAGAATTAGGGATTCAATTTTGAGAACCATGAAAGACCAAGGCTCACAGGGCAAGGACAAAGTTCGAACCATATGTCTGTGTGTGAACAGAATATCATACTTGGTGAAAGAGTTGATGATCCGCCTAGGGTCACATAGCAAGGTCAACTCAAGCAGTTTTTATGTGATTTGCTCCAAATTTTGTGCAAGGGTCCAGGGTATGGGAAGGATAAAGCAACTGAAATTTAAGAGCAATCAGAGGACAAGGTCACAGAAGAAGGTCAACTCAACTGTTTTGATCTGATCTGGTCCAAATTTGGTGGAAGTATATAGTGTTAAGCAGGAATAATGTAATTAGCTTTTGAACACAATCGAAGGTCAGAGTCACAGGACAAAATCAAATGTTCAACCCTTAGATCAATTGGTGTGCGCGAGTTATAACTACCATCTACACACACAAGGTGCATAGATCAGAAGTGGAGTGAGAAGAAAACAGTGGCCTAGTGGAAAGTGCAAGGATAGTCTGAAAAAGATTCTGAATCTCAAATGTCTGAGTATCCAGGTGGATGGCAGTCTTGTATGGACAGAAGAACAAGGGGCATTTAGGAAATGCTCACCTGAGCTTATAAGTGCATTATACAGGTGTCCTCCAAACACCTGGTATCGTCCTCTCTGGAGCTGCGCTGCTGCTGTTACATTTCTATGGTAGGGGTAACTATTGCATTCCACTCAGAATAGGTAGATATTTGTTCATTTGGTACGAATTTATATGTAGTACAAGAATATATTGGTTTTTACACAATTATGTAGGCGATATAAGTGTTGTTTCAATCACCGAACACGTCAATATACCTGACCCTCCTTGGCAATGTTACCTCCACATCACTTCTGCTCGTTTCTTCCTCCGGCGCCACGTAATCTTTGTCCTCCACATCGTTATCAATTGGGGGATCACTCTCACCTGTGAAGGCATCAAGGGGTGCTTGAATTTTGTCGTCGGAGAGACCACAGCGTGACATGTATTTACTGGCCAGGTGAGTTGCCGAGACAATGGTGCGCTGGGGTAACAAAGGGATGGGGAGTGGCAGCAGGTAGAGAAAGGTCTCCCTCATCTGCCTACCAAAAGTCACCCACAAAACTTGAAAAATGTGCAAATGACGGACCTCGCAATTGCAGAACGTTCCGGTACAGCGTCGGGTCTCAGCGTGACAAATAAGTTGTGACGTACCCATACATTGATGGGACGCGGTGGGCTAGAGATGGGAAAGAAAGTGTATGCTGCCTTCATGGACTTGGAGAAAGCATATGAGAGAGTAGATGGGCAAGGTATGTGGAAGGTATTAAGAATATATGGAGTGGATGGGAAATTGAGTGCTGTGAAGAGTATGTACAAGGGAGCTTGGGCTACGGTGAGAGTGGATGGAGAGCTGAGTGAGTTCTTTGATCTAAATGTGGGACTGAAGCAGGGATGTGTTATGTCTCCATGGCTGTTTAATATATACATGGATGGGGTTGTACAGGAGGTGCAAGTTAGGGCAGTGGATGTGGCAGTGGCTCCAATGAATAAAGGTGAGGTGTGTAAGATTCCGGTGTTGCTGTCTGTTGATGATACAGTATTGTTGAGTGAAGATGAATGGGAGTTGCAAGGTTTGGTAACAGTGTGTTAGAAGAGGAATCTGTTAGAAGAGTAAATCTGTGTGTTAGAAGAGGAATATGAAAGTTAATATAAACAAGAGTAAAGTTATGGTGTTTGAGAGGAATGAAGTCACAGAATGCACAGTGAGGTTGGATGGTGAGGATATGGAGAATGTAAGTGCATTCAAGTACTTGGGTAGTGTGATGAGTGATGATGGAAGTTTTGCGGATGAAGTGCTTGAAAGGGTACAGCAGGGAAGGAAGGTTGTTGGTTCATTGAAAGCAGTGATGAGAAATAGGGAGGTGAGCATGGGAGAAGTCACTGCATGATAGCACTGTGATGCGAAGCATGGACCTTGCTAGAGGGGGAACAAGTCAAGAGTGAGAGCAGTGGAAATGAGTTACCTGACAAGAGCATGTGGAGTGACATGGAGGGACAGGTTGACGAATGAAGCAGAGAAAGAACATTGTGTGATGGATGTGGATGTGATTGAGAAAATTAGGAGAAATACAGAGGTAGTCTGGACATGTGGAGAGAATGGAGAATGAAAGACTTACTAAGAGGTGTACAGTATGTAGGTGAAGTGGAGGGAGGGAGGGAGTGGGAGGGGAGACAGAGGATGAGGTGGAGGAATGGAGTCGAGAGGTATATGAGGGAGGGGGGAGTGAGTTGGAGAGAGGGCAGTCACATGGTGGGTGACAGAGTGACTTGGAGGCATTTTGTCTGCAGCCACCCTTTGCGGGATTAGGACGTCGGTCTATAGACAGATAGAATATTTTCTGCACTTGATGACCTTTGACCACTTACTTGTCAGATATAGGTCATGCATGTATGAAGCACATTTGTAGTAGTCAGTAACGTTTCTAAGCATGCAAAGTTTCATTTGGTTTCATTCACCCAGCGTGGAGCTAGGGAACTTAGAATTTGCTGAATGGCCTGCAGAGGTACAACTTCTAAGTGATGGTGCCAGTGACTGGAAGTGTTTCGACAGTCATTTTCTTTATGAAGGTACTCCAGTGCAACTTTCCAATCAAGAATCATGGCCCTGGCATTATAATCTTCACAGCCTTAGCATTTCGTGCAAGCATAGTCGTGAATGTAGCTATTTTCACCATTTTTGCATTTGACAGCCTTTGACCTCTGACCTGGCCAATGTAGCACATAGGTGTACTATAGAAAGTTGTAGTACTAGTCAATGTCTATAAGGATGCAAAGTTTCATTTAGTTCCATCAAGCTGCTAATGAAGTAGGGGGGGAGCATTTTTGAAACTCGGTACTGGTTGCTTGAGATGCTAGGGCCAATCTTTGCGGGGTTGCCACTCAAAAACCAGAGAGGAGTGGAAAATGGATGGCACACTTCCAATAGGGAATGACCTCAAGATTACGCCTAAAGAAGTTAGAGCTTTCTTATCCCATTAGTAATGATTCTACACCTCAAAACGTGAAAAGTACAAAAAAGCGGTTTTTTGGTCTTTGCAAGGCAACGAGTAGTTGCCTAGCAACCAAAACCTTGCAGACACAACTAAGTCAAAGGCTAGTCATTGTGACCATGTTTGGTGGGAATCGGTTAATTCTGGTGGGCAGAAGTGTCTGCCATAATTAAACATGGAACCAAGCAAGAAAACCTGACTAACAATAAGGGTAGCATGAGCTGGCAGAATATTAGCATGACTCCTGCATTGGTCGTGGTGCAGAAGATGAGGTGATGATGAGGACTGACTTTGTAACTATTTTGTTATCGCATTGTAACTGTCCACTTTACTAATGTTGTGAAGTCAAGGTAAAACAAAATCCCCAACTAATTGACAGTGTCTTTCTGCATTTCCGTCATTTTCTTCCTTGACACATCATGTCGAAAAGAAACAATCTCCTGGGCAGAGAAACTTGCCATACTTCTGTCAGCTTTGGAATACTAACCAGCTGAGGAAAGTGGTAGAAGTGAAATATTAAGCAACCTTTTACATTTATGGGAAATAAAACACAACATGCCTCTCTCAGCTCAGGAATATTAGTCAGCCTAAGACATGAAAGGTGAAGAGTGTGAAATATTATGCGAAATTTCGTCTCTGACTGTATATGTTAATATTAGGTTGTTGTTTATGACATTGCTAAATTGTCTGTTGCCATATGTTGATAGTAATGTTGCTGATGTTCATGTCGTTCTCCATTTTGCTGCTGCTGTGGGTACTAACCAGTGAAGGTGGAGTCAGGGTCATTTTCCTTCTCCTCCATCTCTATCAAGTATCCGTCTATCAGATCTCTTGGTTTGTCTCGGTCCAGCGTTTCTCGGTGCTCGTCAATCACCTCCTGGAATTAGGAATGTTGTTACTAACTTTATCCTGGAAATGTTCTTATTAGTTTTCTCTTGCTGCTACTGAATAATTTTATTCACATTTTACTATGTGTGATAGTGAAAAGGTTGTTTAAAATCTGTGTCTGTTCCTTGCAGATCTAAAAGTTTTCCCTCAGCTGAATTTAATCGTCAAGAGATGGCAAGAATAAATAGATAAAAGACGTCCCCTTGCTCAGTAGGTTAAAACCTTCATTCAGACTGTGTATTTCCTATTTCAACCCATTCACTGCCATGAATTTTCATTGGCGTTCTTGCCACCTCTGCAATGGTTTACTAATCCCAAGAGAGACTTTTCGAATTGTAGGGATCTGACATAGCGTTCAAAAACACCTTCAGCACGAAAGGTCTTAAACTAAGGTGAATAAAATAATCTAGGGATAGAAGATTAAAGCTAAACTTATAGTCCCTCTCAGGTGTTAACCAGGCAGCAATGAAACGATTTTCTACAAGTGTGGCAGGGCTCCCAGCACTGAAAGTCAATGACTATATTATCGAGCTCATTTTGGGAGGAAAGTATCTCCTAAAATCAATTAAACTGCAAGAATAAAATAGAAATGATGTCGTCGTTTTGGAGTACTTAATACAGTTTGTCGCAATTTTACATGACTTTACCAGACCAGACCTAATCTAACACGTTAATTCATTATTTGTTATTTTAGTATAATCTAACCTAACTTGATCAACCGAACAGTCACTCTAAATCTAGTGTAATTTAATTTAGCCTCCGTTATGTAGTTCGTATTTACTGGCAAAAACTCACATAACCTACCCGAATTTAACCCCTTAACCGCAGGGCGTCACTTTCGTGATGCTCGGGCACAATGGATCATACCGCAGGGCGTCACTTTTGTGATTCTGTGTTATTTTGAATTATCCCGGGCTTTCAAGTGGTGGCTTGTATCATCTATCAGTACTGCCAATGTCCAACACTAGTCAGCACTCCAAATCTCATCTGTACTCCCATCCATTGTTGACATTTTAGTGATTTTCCCCCCTTCCTGACTCCCCTCCCTACCTGCCCTCCATTACCCTGTCCTCTCACCTCTCACGCCGCGCTGCATTAGGCAAATTTCCCCCGGATTTTTCCACAGATTTCATCCATTGAAATAAGCCCTATGCCCTATACTTATACAAAATAATATATACCAAAAAAAAAATAAGGTAAGTGATAGTGTTATACACCAGGAATTGGCTAATTATCACCTGACAACACCTCACGTGCATTCATTCGCTACATTACCACGGTAATTTCCCCTTTGAATTATGCCTTGTAATCGATGTCTGTAATAAAAATATATATCAGAAAGGAAGGGAGAAGCCTAAGTGACATTTACATTCACCTGGAACTACCTATTTCTTTATGTATTGCCGAGATTTTCTACCAATAATTTATTAGCATGTAAGTTAGCAGCTGTCAGCCTCAGTGTCATTGTCAACCCTTGCCTTCTCAGATAAGCCGCGGCATTTAGTTCCTTGTCCTCCGCTGTGGTCAAACCATGTCGCACTCGCGCCCCACCATTTCTGCCACTTCTGCGCCCATTGCAAAGGGCCCCATGACCTCTACACCCATAAAAAGTCGTGAGGGAAGCAGGAAAGGACTTAGTGACTCTGCAGTGGCACGTGAACTAGCAGAATTGTCCATGGTGATGATGGATAGTGATTTTGACGATTCAGGTGAATCGTGTGATGAGCCGGGTGAGGTAATCGTGCCAGAAAGTGCTAGTACGAGTGCTTCAGTGTTGGAAGTTATCCCTAGCTCCAAGGGAAACAAGCCGTTAGTGCAGCAAGGGAAGGAATTTGGGAAGGGAGTGAAAAGGCGGCGTGTTAGCCCCAGAACAATGGCCCCGCGTGACCCAGCCCGCCATGAGTCACGAGTTGATTCACCTCCCCGTTCCCCAAGCCCCACTTCACTCATTTCTTCCTCTTCGTTTGCTGAGTTATCTCCGGAGTCTTCGTCGTCGGAGTCACCACCAGCATCAACAGTGAAGGCAGGCTGTAGAGGAAGAGGTAAATCCTGGACTAGTAAAAGTAGAGTTGGTAGTAGAGTAAGGGCTGCTAGTGCTGTACGGCAACCCAGGGTCAGTGCGAGTGACCTTGAACGGGGTAAATCTGCCTCACAGCCACCCACCACCACCACCCACCCTACACCGCCACGACAGGGAATCCTGGACGCCTTCACGTGGACGGAAGGGTCCGATTTTGTGCCTGAACATTTAGTTTTTGATGAGAGCTCCTCAGGAGTTCAGCCTGCCTTCACTATTGACGATAATGCTGAGTGTGTGGACTACCTTTTGGCCTTCCTAGATGACGAAGTCATGCAGCACATATGTGATGAGACCAACAGGTATGAATCACAATGTGCTGCAAGTGGTACAGGTGCAGCCAAGATGCAACAGTGGTCCATGCTGGGAGTGCAGGAGCTGTATGTATTCTTTGCCCTCATGCTTCTCATGCCACACTCCAAGAAGCATGAGTTGGAAGAATACTGGTCCATGGACCCCTTACTACCCTCACCCACCTTCAATAACTACATGGCCAGAGATCGCTTCCGGAACATTATGGGAAACCTGCACTTTGCCGACAACGATGTACCTTCCCAAACCAACCCACTCTGGAAGATCCGGGAGATTCTGAGCAGAACGAAGGATAAGTTTATGTCATTCTTCCACCCCTTTCAGAAGGTTGTCATTGATGAATCCTTGGTTTTGTTCAGAGGATGTCTTCGGTTTGTTCAGTACATTCCAAGCAAACGCCATCGCTTTGGAATTAAGTTCTTTGTACTGTGCGACTGTAAGACGGGGTACATCCTTGACTGCGTCATTTATTCAGCCAGCACTGTCGATCTGGATAAAACACACCCCCTTGGCTTCTCAGGCTGTGTAGTGAAAGTGCTCCTTGAAAAGTATTTTGGTGGGAATCATGTGCTGTATACAGACAACTAATATACAGCACCGAAACTTGCCAAATACCTTTCAGAGCACGGCATTGGCTCCTGCGGCACTGTCAAAAGTAATCGTGCCCACTTCCCTAAATTCCCAGAGGCAGGAACCTCGCAGTGAGGAGACGTACACCTACGCAAGTCTGAGAAGATGCTGGCAATATGGTGGCATGACAAGAGGGTCGTGCACATGCTCACCACCGTACATAAGGGGGAAATGACAGACTGTAGGAAGGTCGATCGTAGGACAGGCGAACCTGTGATGAAACCTGATGCTGTGTTGGACTACAATATCAACATGCGGCTGGTGGACAAGTCCGACATGATGATTGGTGAGATCAACTGCCTCAGGAAGAATACTAGGTGGTACAGGAAAGTTTTTCTGCATCTCATAGATATGACGATGCTGAATGCCTTCATCCTGTACAAGATGAAGGTCAAGCCACTGAAGTCATTCTCCCTGAGGTTGTTCGCCAGGACTTGTGTCCAGCAGCTGCTGGAAAGATATGGTAGGGTGACAGCAGCAACTCCAAGGCGCCATCCAGTAACACTTCCCGACCGACTTGAGCAGAGGGCGTATATGGATCGGCACAGACTGGAGCTAATGCCTGCCACAGGTAAAAGGAAGGCTGCGATACGCAGGTGTCAGGTGTGTGCATACCACACGCCGCACACCTGAGCACAAACTCACCTCTTGGCAGTGCCTGAGTGCCAGGTTCCCCTCTGTGTTACCTGCTTCTTTGATTACCACAGCCAGAAGCAGTTCTAACAGTGCAAGTGGGAAAGGAGAGTAATGTGTAAATAATGTGTAAATAGCAAGTGAAAGCAATGGATGTTCAGTACATATGATTGAACAGTGTATTATAGTTTTATCTTACTGAAAGTGACAGTGACCAACATAGTGTAAGTGAAATAGAAGGGTAAATATTGAAAATACAATAGAAAATGTAAATAGTAATGTAAGTAATTAGTAATATAAGAATATGAGTACAAATACTTTGTTATTACAGTGAAAGTGAATCCGTGGCTCTCTACGTTTTTTACTGAATGAAAAATTGAATGACTTCAGTGACAATAAACTAATACTACTGAAGGAAACTTATGGAGAAAGACTCCAGATATATATAAGTGTGATATAGTAATAGAAATATAAAGTGAGGGGTTTTATGAATAATAAATGACAGAGTACCAAGAGCGAACTAGCGCAAGTGCGACGGTCATACGAGCTCGTAATTTTCATTGCTTTCACAGTGTTTTTTTTTTTTTAGTATGGATCCCAAACTACTTGAAAATCGTAGAGTAGTGTTTATAGTGTTAATATCTGGCTGTGGTAATCATATTACGGGTTGTCTGGAAGTGTAAAGTGAAGACTTCGTTACCCAACTTCAGAGGTCTCCACAAGTCCTACGGTAACTGACGAAGGCTCAACAAACATTCCAGGAGAAGCTGAAGGTATGTGCCATAAGCATATGTAATTTTAATATTCTAGGACTAATAACTGATTTTTGGCAAATATTTTTTGAGTCTGTCGGAGCCCGAATAACCCCGCGGGACACGCAAAACAATGGTAAACGTGCCCGCGGTGTAGGGGTTAATCTGTCCTAACCTAACTTAACCTGCGTTAAAATAACCTAACATAACATAACCTAACATAACGTAACTCAACCTCATCTCACTTCATAAGTTGTGATTAAAAAAGAGCACTAAAATATGGCGGTCGTCAGGGAGAACTGTTGTGGACAGGATGTAAAGTCATAGTACTGCCTTCCTCTGCCACTGAGGTATGGAAAATTAGCTTGAGAGGGACGTACATCTCCGTATAATGAAAGTGGACTTAGCATCGCCTGCCCTTACCTCATGCAACCTCATTCGAATTGACCCAGGTATATCATGAAACTCAATATACCATTATTTTACAGTCTCGTATACTAGCAATGGAGAGGGTAAAGAAAATCACCATTCATGGCATCCACCCCAATAATCCAGCTCTCCGTGAGAAGAGGAAGAGGAAGGAGAAGGTGAAGAAGAACAAGGAGAAGAAACTAATACAAGTTTTAAATTATGTGAAAAAAATAAACTCTGCCTTCACTTTATAACTCCCATTTAGTCGTTAGAGGAAAGGGAAGAGAAAGGAGAACAGGGAATACTAAGACTACAAGGAGGAGAAGCATATTAACTCCGGAGCACATAAAGAACACCCACTTTATCTTTGATGCAGGAAGGTAATGTGATGAAAACGAAGAGTAAATCGTACGTAAAGATGGAAGAATCAACTTGGAACGTATGCCTGCAAGATAAGGAAACACAGTAAAACAGAGAAAAGTAATGAAAACGAGAAGAAAAAAACAAAGAAAAAGAAGGAAAAAGAAAAAGATGACGAAGAAGAAGAAGAAGAAGAAGGAGGAGGAGGAGGAGGAGGAGGAGGAGGAGGAGTAAAGATGAAGCCAATACCAACCTTAAAATACGTGAAGTATTTGCCTTTCACTTCATCCACAATGTCCATCCTAATAATCCTGTCTACGATGCTGGTTGGAAGGACTTTGGTTATCCAGGGCAGCAGGTCCACGATGATGAAGCGACTCTCGTTGTTGAACAATTCCTCCATTAGGTGTTGGAAGTCCTTTGACAGGGGATCAGTTACTTCAAAATGGCGACCTGAAAGAGTTAATGGTGCAAGAATCAATACTCTCAGTCTCTTATGTTTTAATCTTATGCAGGGAACAAAAGTCCTTTGTAAACGGAGACTGCCACTTCATACAGAAACATAAAAGAAAAAAAAAAGTTGTGGTGGCCTTTCGAGATTTGGGACGAGGAGGCCACACAGGAGGTCAAGCAGGCCACCTCATCCCCCAACTCTTCCGAGATCCACTTCACAGCCCCGGCAGGAAAAGTGTGGTGGTGGCTCACTGACGGTGGAGATGAGCCTGTTCATGGAGTGCTGCCTTATAGAGATGAGCAGGGAATAGACTGTAGCACCGGCAGAGATGTAGACATGGGAGGGGGCCTGGGGGGGGGGGCATGTGCCCCTCCATTCAAAGCCTGTGCCCCCCTAGCCCCTAGGTGCCCCTCCCCCCAGCAGAAAATTCTAGGCAAAAGGGTGTCATACACAGATGAATTCTGATGATGGATGAAGTTTGTGTATCATGTGGCAACATTGTGCCAACACCGTGACTGGCAAAATATACACCTTAATCTGTATATCATTACCATATGCACTGAACTGACAGTGTACAGTTTCGTGTTAATTTCACAATTATTTCTATTTACATTGTTACGACGGTGGCACCTAGTTGTTGATTACCATATATTTTTATTACGTCAATTAGACTTTGTTTATCATTTTGTGTTTATTGACAAATGTCGTTATGTGGATTACTTTATCTATGCGTTAGGAATGTTCTAGAAGCGATGTGTTATTATATAATTTAGAAAGTTCACGAAAGTTAATGTTGTAAATGTGTTCTGTGTTTCTCAGTCTAAGCTCTGTTTAAATGGTATGTATTTCATTGTGTTATTTAATTAATTTATTTGTGTGTTTATTAGTTAAATCATTTAGTTATGTGGTGTTGAATGTTCTAGCATTATCAAGAATATTCGAGTCTACAGAATATTCTAGATGTGGCAGCTGTTGTATAAGTTAAAGAGGGCGAGAGTTACAGGGAGAGTTAGAGGGATAGTTGACAGCTGACAGCGGACATTTGGCGAGTGGCCAGTTAGAGTGAGAGAGTAACAGGAGTTACGGTGTCAGTGGAGGCAGTGGTGACGAGTGAAAGTGTGAATGATTTATCAGGTGAGGGTTCAAAACAATATTTTCAATGGTTGTGACTTGTGAAGGAAGTTTCTCAGTGACGTGCACAGACTTTCAGAAGGGCAGGGGCTCAGTTGAAAAAGGGACATTCCCCTTTTTTTTTTTTCAATTTTTTTATGAAATCCGCAATGCCATATAGGCAATTTATACGTACAGTATTCACGCAAAGAAAAATGTTAAAATTCCATGTGGCAAATATTCTTGAATTCTATTAAATGCAACGCATTATTTTTATATATAAAGCTGATTAAAGGAAATAAATGACAATTTGTTGTAAAAAGAAAAAAAAACTTTTTTATTGCAAGATTTTCAAAAGATGTGAAGATAATGAAATACTGGAGTGTTTACAATTATTCAATTTTACTTATATCGAATTTAATCTCGCTAATCATACAAATCACAGTATTTAGGCGATTCATCAGTAAGACGACAAAGTAAAAAACTATACAAAAAGAGAGGCGACAAAGATTTAAAAAGTTTAGTTTCCCTAATAGGCCAATGGAGCAGTGGAATGCAGTACCAAACCCAAATGAAACTGTGTGTCAACACCATTCACAAATTTAAAGATATGTATGATAAACATAGCTTAGAAAACGGGACAATAAGAGCTTGACTCAGTCCTGAAAAATACAATTAGGTAAGAAAAATTAGGTAAGAACACACACACACACACACACACACACACACACACACACACACACACACACACACACACACTTGTTATGGTATGGTACCTTGCTTTAAAATAACTCTGAAATGTTCCCAGACGCGACTGAAGTATACCATTTATACCTGACCAACAAGTGCTGGAGACAGCACCCAAGCCAATCCGCAAATTGGAGGTGGGGGGTACAAGGTGGGGGCAAGTCCTATTCTGAGGAGGCCCACTGCTCTACAGTGTGCACACGTTAAATACTGTGACATTTGAAATGGGACTGGGAGCAAGGGTCTTACTGGGAGGCCCCACATGGTGATGACGCTGGCTGAAGAGGATTGCCTTCCCGTGGTGGCACCGATATAACTGGCTGGCTCCACTGGCCATTTGTACAAACGTCAATGAGCTCCCTCCCAGTCCACCGAAGAAGGGTGATGAAATGCAGGAAAAGAGAAACTTCAGCCTGCAGTCCACCTGGTTTACATCCGTTTGAGCCTCGGCACACAGCAATAATAACAACTCGGTCAGCAAATATTCGTGGGACAACTGCTCCTAAAACACTCCACAGGAACTATGCCAGGCTCACATTCTTCTATGGTAGAGCTCAAAATGTCACTGAAGCTCGGAGAGACCTAACTCATAAGCCATTAAAGGCGGGTACAACGAAGTGTTTAGCGCCTGACCCAAGGTAACAAGAATATCCTGTCAAATACCAGTTTCGTACTGGCTTATACATCATCATCATGCCGGTTCTAACGCCCTCCAAAGAGAGGAAGTCCGTTGCCAACAAGAAAAAATGCATATGCCGGAAGTAGAACAGCATCCACCAACGAAGTAGCACAGCATCCAGCAATTAAATGGCCTAATAGAATAATTAACAATGAATCATTCAAGCCTTCGAAATGCTGTTTTGACCTCACAAGCAATACCACTTTGCACATATTTTACAGATCCACTTCACATCCACCTGTGGCATAGTCATTCTGTGGTCGAGGAGTGGTGTTTACTGTTTACCACTTTGTTTCATGCACATATCACCACAAATTGGTAGTAACTTCTTGGGCTTACCTCAGTTTACATGTCTAGCAGTACGAAAAAAATTATATGATCAAAAGAAGCAGACCCAAAACTTATATTGGAGACACAAAAATATGACTCTCTTACCTGAAAAGTTAGAGTAGCATCGTGATACCATTTATAGACCTGTGTCCCTAACCAGCATGGTCTCAGAATTGTGGGAGAGAATCTTGAAAGTCAGGTGGATAAAACATCTGGAGGAGATGGACATTATGGCAGTAAGTAAATTTGCATTCAGAAATCGAAGGTCGTGTGTCTTTAATTTGGTGAGCTTCTACTCAAGGAAGATTGACGACCTACATGAGAAAGATAGTTGGATGGATTGTGCGTACTTAGATCTGGAGGAAGCCTTTGACAAGTTACCCCACAAGTGACTAATGTCACATAGGAGGACTGAAATGGAACCTCTCTTAGTGGATATGAGCCTTCATGAGAGACCGACAGATGAGACAGTTATAAAGGACAAGATGTCAGGGTGGAGGGAAGTAATAAATGGAGTCCCCCAGGGCTGGTTGCTGGCGCCCATAATGTTACTGATTTACGTAAAGGATATGGTGGATGGAATGAACAGTTATGCAAGTCTTTTGCAGACGATGCAAAGATCATGAGGAGAGTAGAAGTTGAAGATGATTGTAAAATGCTACAGAAGGATCTGGACAGGATTTAGGCCTAAGATTGGAGCCAGGTATGGGAAATGAAATTCATTGCAAAAAATTGCAAAATATTGGAAAAGGGTACAAGTACTAAGAGTCAGTCACTGAATTACTCAATGGGAATGGAACCATCACAAAAGTGAGAGGACCTGGGACTGTTGGTCCAGAATAATTTGTCACCCCAAAACACATTAACAAACTGTCAGAGAGACATAGAAGCTCTTGACAAACATAAGCGTGGCATTCAAGTACATGGATAAGGAGACAATGAAAAAATTGATAATGGCTCTGATCCGCCCCTGGTTAGAATATGCAGCAGTTGTGTGGTCCCCACATAAAAAGAAATATATAACCAAGATCGAGAGAATACAAAGAGCAGCAACCAAGATTGTCCCCAGCCTGGCAGATCTATCGTAGAGGGAAAGAGAAGAAAAGCTGGGTCTGCCTTCCTTAGTAGAAAGAAGAGAGAGGGGTGACATGATTGCAGTGTCTATGGCCACGATGGGAGTGGACAAAATTGACAGACATCTATTTGCATGGGATGGGGGAGCAACAAGAGGACATGGAGTGAAACAGAAAAAGATAAGTTGCTTTAAGGATATCAAGAAGTACAGTTTCCCATACGGATGCTTTGACATGTGGAATAGCCTGGACAAAGAGATCGTCCAGTCCAAAAACATAAATGAGTTTAAAGCAAAGTTTGACTGGTTGAGACACGGAGATGGGACCCCACGAGCGTAGCTCATTTCCTGAATATTACAACTAGGTAAATGCATCCGGCTGGCTTGGATCAGGCCAGCTGACGAAGCAGACTAGTTTTCTTTTATACGTATGTAGGGAGACTCAGCTAGATTGCTGGTATTCGTCATAAACTGATTTGTATGCTAAAAATTCACCACTCAGTGTGTATCTTTGAATTTAAAAAAATGCAAAATAAGCTTGAGGTTACGATAAGTTAGTGTAAATTATTAATGCAAGAACATTTTAAAATACAAGCCGAGCATAAAGTCTCTGATTTTGACAAAAAGGGCACTTTTCTTTCCCTAATTTTGATTAAAAGAACACTTTTGATATGAGGAAGAAAAAAAGCCAGGGGCTCAAGCCCCCCGAGCCCCCCACCCCCTTGTGCACGACCCTGATATTTCTAGTCAATAAGTTGAGAAGTACTGAGCATTTTCTGACTGAAAAGCGGTCAGCAAATGAGGCTCAGCTACCTGCATCAAGTGCCAAAGGGCAAAACCTGTTAGCTGCTGATACTAGTTCCACACATCCATCTGATTAGGAGGAAAATTATTTTGTGGCTAGATAACAACAGTGAATTAGAGTCAGAGAGAGATGATGACAACACAGTTAATGAAGACAATGTTGCAGCGTGTGAAACACCAGCAGAACAAAGAGCAACATGCAACCTAATTCATAAGCCTCAGGGACCCTCTGGCATCAGTAAAGGATGAACTGAAGAGCCCAAACAACCAAAACTGTCAACATTTCCCAGGACACATTTTGGCAAAAAAAAAAAAAAAAAAAAAAAAAAAAAAAAACGGGCTTTCTCGGCCAGATAGTATGAACTGTTGCCATGGCTTGAGAGTTCGCTAGTCAGGATGCAGTTTTCTGCTTCAGATGTAGGTTGTCCCCTGTTAGTGGCTGAACCATGTCAGAAAATACCTTCACAGTGTCAGATTATAGACAGTGGAAAAATGCAATATAGAAAGACTCAGGATTTGCACAGCATGAGAGAAATGATTATTCCAAGGGCACATTTTGTGCATGGAAAGTCTCTCAGTCCCAGCTAGAATCAGGAACAAGCATCAATATTGCATTAGCTTCGGCTGATGAAAAACAGACAAAAGAAAACAGACACTATGAGAAACCAGTTGGAAAAGTAGTATGCCTATCAGCAAGACAGAACATAGGCAATGTTACGTTGTTGCAACCCTCCACCTGACCATGCACATATCCCCCCCACCTCCCTGCACACCTAACCAAGCGCATAATGGTCCTCTTCCCCCCCCCCACCTTCTGTGTAACACAGAGACATTAAAACTTAATATCAGTGATATGGAATAGGGAACTGTGATAGGAAGTGAAAAAAACACCACAAGCATCACTACCACCATCATCATCACTACCACCACCACCACCACCATTGCAACCATCCATCTGACCAAGCACATACTCCCCACCTGCCTCCACACCTAACCAAGCGCATAACGGCCCTCACCCCCCACCCCCTCCCTCTGAATAACCCACAGACAGCAGGTCACATAAAATCTATGAGATTTTTTTTTTTTCAATGTTTTCAAAAAACTTACTTAAGACACATCATTTTGCTTATGAAAAGATATCCGTTCACATTAAGACACACAACTGCGTGAAGTTTCCTGACTCTATAGTGAATACATTTTGATTTGTGGGTTGAGATTACTTGCTCAAATCACTTTGAAATCCGTCTTTTTTTATATTCAAAAAACCACTTCACACAGCATTCTGTCAAAAGCCACTAGTTCACTATAAGACACATAATTATGTGAAATTTCATGATTCTATAGTTA
Source organism: Coenobita brevimanus (assembly GCF_032717465.1). Lineage (NCBI taxonomy): Eukaryota > Metazoa > Arthropoda > Malacostraca > Decapoda > Coenobitidae > Coenobita > Coenobita brevimanus. The sequence goes on along the minus strand of NC_137008.1, from coordinate 31,484,881 downwards.
ATACTTTCTGAGATTTGCTCCGGAAACGAAAATCTCTATGCCCAGCCGCCCAACTCTATGGACAGACACTAGTGATAACAATGTGCTCCTCTGACTTTATCAGATGGAGGCTAAAAATTGCACAGAAAGGTCACAGGGAGGACAGCGGAAGCAGCAACAGAGGCAATTTTCTTGAAGTACTGGAGCTAGTCAGTGAATATGACAGTATTTTAATACAGAGACTGACAGGAATACAAAATGTAAAGCCCACAGATCCAAAATGTATAATAGAAATTCTTGCTCGCATTATAAGAGATGAAATATACAAAGGACTGCATCTCAACACTGAATACTCAGTCATGGTGATAAAAACAAGGTCATCAGTGGAAAACAATAGCTGTCACTTGCTGAAAGTACCTTTACTAATGTCAAAGAAGTAAATTTGGGTTTTTGCTCAATTGTATAAATTGAATGCCAAGTTATTTGAAGGAGAAAATGATTCAGATACTTGCATCTTGCAACATAGATCCAAAGGACTGCGTACGACAAATTTATCATTGAACTTTTGTGATGAATGGTGAGAATAAAGGTGTTCAGATATTTAAAGATGTTCTGAGAGCCGAGTACACGTTGTTACAACCATAGACTGAATCTGGCCACAGGGGATTGTGTTAATTCTGTCAAACTAACTGATAACTTTTTTGCATTTCTTGAGACTGTGTGTTTTAATGTCCTCACATGTGCCTCATGAGTTGTTAAAAAACAATAAGAAATGTATCCTGGAAAGCAGACGAAGAAGCTGACGAAACTGAGCGACACAAGATGGTCCTGCCAGTACTTACCTTGTAAGGACCTTCCAGATACCTGTTCTACAGTCATGGCAACTCTGAAAGAAGTAGCTGAGACATACACAGGAAAACGTGGCCTTGATGCCAACAGCTAACTCAGGAATACTGATCATAGTATAGTTATCTCATTTCTCATGTTTACCAGCATTTTGTGGAAAACAAAGTTGTTATCTATCATGCTGCAATCTCCATCGCTTCAGCAGTCATCTGCAGCTGACATGGTTCTAACAGTTGAAGAAGACTTTGGCTTCTCACAGAAATTAGGAATGCTGGCAGGAACTTTGGGTGAAAGCTGAATGTTTTCGAAATCAAGTTGATATACCCTGTTGAAGATCCAACCCAGATGAAGAAGACTAGATCCTCAGTCTAGACATCTGTAGGACAGTGTGGTTCTGGAGTCAGCTGGCTAACTAAACATCGAAGATTGCCATGATTCACTTGAGAACTGTATAGATCTGTACTATGACATGCTGGATAGATTACCATTAGAACTGCACACAAGGCTCAGTGATGCCAATAAGAAGTTGCTTAAATCAATGTCTGCTACATCCACGTAGTTCAATGTTTCTTGATTTTGGCACTTTGAAACCTACGGCTGAACAGTACTGTGTGGACTTTGAATAACTAGATGTAGAGCTGGGACAAGCAAGAAGACTTGTTGAGAAGATGAAAAATGAGGGACTTATTGTTAGCAACCTAGCTGAACTTTCAACTTTCATGAGTGTATGTAAGGAGGACATTCCCAGATCTCTTTAAGCTCATTGTTATTGCGCTAATACCACCACCAACTTCAGCGTGATGTGAAAGGAGTTTATCTTCAATCTGAATAATCAAAAACTACCTACGAGCACCATGTCTGACATGGTACATATTGTTTCTATGCTTGCACAGAAGCATAGCAATAGAAATATACAACGATTCTGAGATGTGTTTAACTGCTGCTGCTTGTAAGGTGCAATGGTATTTGAAGACCTAGATTTATAACTAATGTGGTATTATTAAGTTACCCATAAGTACGAAAATCATTTTCATTTGCCACATTATGAAAATGTAATTGAGATGTAAATACGATGTGCTTATTTGCATAAATACTTACATACATTCATGCGTACTGTATTTTAGTTTAACGCTTGTTTGTTTTGTGCCAGTTATTGCCGAATGCGACAGAAATAATTAATTTTCTGTTTACATTATTCTACTTGTATCTTCACTTCTTTACTTGTTCATTAATACAGTAAATTATATGGTTTTCACTCAAAACATGGCTCTGGCTGAATATCATGTTTTGTGTGAGCCAGGCCATCTCAGAAAAGCAAATCCCCCCCCCCCCCAATATGCCTCTCCACAAAATGGACCCAAGCTATGCCAATGAGCTCCAGTCAAACAGGGTGGTACTCCCAAGTTGCGTGGAAAGCTGATGACAGGGAGAGCTGGAGCTCCTGTTTCGTCAGCCTGTGGGACTAGCTTCTGATCATCCCCCTTTGCTGAACCTTTTCAGTGTTTCAGTAACGCAGGGAGTAGGACAGCATGCTCTCCAATACAAGTTCCTCTAACTGTCAACACCAAACTACATGCACATTACGCACTACCCTTCCTATTCAAAATTTCTTTTAAAAATGGCATCTCAACATCAAGCCACGGGGTCTAAAGAAGGGGGGGAAAGGGGCATAAAAGCCCCCACCATTCGCCCCTCTCCCAGTGATGACCAAGCGAGATGCCTTGAAAAACTATCTGATTCACTTCTCCATTTCTGCAACAGTCGCGGCCTTTTCTCTAATTTTCTCTCTGTCGAAAACCACCCCTCTTCTCCTAACCCTCATCTACACTTCCTCACAGAGACTTAACTGTCTTAGGTTACTGATGCCAAACTCTTCTCTGTATCCTCCTCCTTTCTCTATACTCACTTCAAAGCCAAAGGTGGGTGTTCTGTATATGTATGCAACAACATATCTTGCTCTCATGTTCCTGAACTTGAATCTTCTAAATTCTCAATCCTCTGGATTCGTCTATCCTGTCATTCTCTGGCTAAATATGTATGTGCTGTTTACTTATCTCTAACTTCTACTGACTGTGAAAAATTCTTTGACCATCTTATTTCAAAAGGGGACACATCCTATCAATTTCTCCTTTCTCCGAAATCTCCATTCTAGGCGATTTCTACGTTCACCAACGCCTTTGGTTCTCCTCTCCTTTAACTGATCCACCTAGTGAACAAGCCTACATCCTTTCTATCTTTAATGACCTAGGGCAGCTTGTACAGCACCCTATCTGTATCCCTTACCACCTTGGAGTTCCAACATACTTTGACCTCTTCTTTACAACTAATCCTTCTGCTTATGCTGACAATCTTTCCTCTCCGTTGGGCTCCTCCGATCACAACCATGTAACCATAACCCGTACTATCGCTCCAGTAAGGCTTGTGGACCCTCCCAAGAAGCGGCGGCTGTGGCACTTTGGAGCTGATAACTGGGAGGCACTCAGGTAGTACTACTTTGATTTTCTCTGAATTGATTATTGTTTCCACGGCCATGAGCCATCTGAGTGTGCCTCTCACATTCTGGAGGTTATTCGCTCGGACATGGAAGTATCTATTCTTTTCTCTTATCCTCTGAATAATGAAAAAAAATTGGTTTAATTACACTTGTTCTAATGCTGTCCACCAAATAGATAGGGCCTACAAAAGGTATGGGGGCAAACCCACCCCTGAATCTCATCTCTTTCATGTTTCTGCAAGGAATCGTCCTAAGTCCGTTCTTCGCACTGCCAAAATTAATAGCATTCGTACTAAATACTCTGAACACTCGAACTCAAATTCTTCCTGCTCCTTCTGACACCTTGCCAAAACCCTTCCTAACATTTTTTACCTCATGAGACGTCCCTCTTTTCCGCTGTGATGACTCTGTTGTTGTTTCTTCTACTGATAAGGGAGAACTCTTCACTCTGATTTTCTCTTGCAATTCAGTCATAGATGAGTCCAGTGCTGTTCGTCCATCACTTTCTCCCCTCTGACTTCCTCTTGGCTGACATTAATACTTCTTCAGTTGGTGTATTTTCTACCATCACTGGCTTCCATACTAACAAGGTATGGGCATGACAGGGGCCCTTCTGTTGCCCTCAAGAACTGTGCTTCTGTGCTTACACCCTGCCTAGATAAACTCTCGCTTTTCTCTGTCAACTTGTACCTTTCCATCTTGCTGGTAGTATGCTCTTATTCAGCCTGTCGCAAAGGAGGGTGACCCATTTCCAGCCCTCTAACCATCGTCCCTGCATTTCAAAAGTTTTTGAACCTATTCTTAACAAAAAAATTTAAACCACGTTTTCTATCACAACCTTCACTCTGATAGTCAGTATGGGTTCTACCAGGAACGCTACACTGGCGGTCTTCTCACCTACCTTTCAGCCTCACGGTATCCTCTTTTCTGGAACTTGGCGAAAGCTTTGTCACTGCACATGACATCTCAAAAGTTTTCGATCAAGTGTGGCATAATCCTTGAATTTCCAAACTGTCCTCTTACGATTTATATCCTCCTATCTATGCCTTCATTTCTAGCTTCCTTTCTGGTCGTCCTATAGCTGCTGTTGTAGACGGCCACCGTTTTTCTCCTAGAGCCATCAATAGTGGTGTTCCTCAGGGCTCAGTCTTATCGCCAACTCTATTCCTTCCATTCATCAACGACCTTCTAATCTGTACATACCTTATTCACTCATACGCTGATGGCTCCATCCTTCACCTTTCCATCCACTTCTTGCAGCGTCCATCTCAGCAGTTACTTTAACAAACAAGGGATGAGGTTATGGTGCACGTAATATCTGACTTGGCTCATATCTCTGACTGGGGTAATCTTGTTGTTTTTAATGCGTCAAAAACTCAGTTCATCCATCTTTGAAACAGTCAGAATCTACCGCAGGAGTATCCTCTGACTTTTAACAATATCCAACTCAATCCTACATCATCTTTAAACATACTGGGATTTCATTCTCTCGGGATTTATCTTCGACAGAGAATATTACCTCTCTAGTAAAATCTGTTTTCAAGAAATTTGATGTGCTAAGCCGAATCCGTGCCTTCTTTACCCGTGCCCAATTGTTGACTTTATACACGGATTTTATGCCGCCGTGTGTAGAGTACAACTCTCATATGTGGGGAGGCTCCCCACATACAGCTCTTCTCAACATGGTGGAGTCAAAGGCTTTTCGTTTCATTAACTCTCTTCCCTTTACTGGCTCCCTTCAACCTGTCTCTTCGCTGTACTGTTGCATCTTCATCTCTTTTCTATCGCTACTTCAATAGTCACTGCTCTTCTGAACGGTCTGCTTGCATCCCTCTACCTACGGCAGGCGTGTGGCACTCGTCTAGCATCAAACTCTAACTCCTTTTCTTCCAACTCTCTAATGCAAGAGTTTACCGTTACTTCCAGTCTTTCATGTATGCAACTGGTCAACTCTGGAACCTTCTTCCTCTGTCTGTATTTCCTACTGCCTGTGATCTCCAGTCTTTCAAACGCAATGTGTTCCAGCATCTCGAAATGAACGGATTTTGAATTTGGCTATCTGTATCATCAGCAGTGAAACTAAAAGCACTCCTCCAGCCACTAAGGGGAGCATGACAGCCCACTTCATTGTTACTCCCAAGTCCGGGTAAATAGGGAGGGTTGGAGTCAGGAAAGTCATCGGGCAATAAAATAAAGCCAGCCAAATCAATAATGGCAAAACCACGGTAGCCTCTGACTGAGCCGTATGGCAAAGATTGTTCAAATACGTCGACCTCACACGGAAGTGGGAAAAGACGAAGAAGAAGAATTCAGCATACCAGAAGAATGTTATGCAAAGACTTACTGTTGTTGAATCATGTGCGAACCGCCGGCTTTTGGTGGAGAAATGCTGGACACAGTGACCCCAGTCAGTATATACTATTACAGAAAGAAGAAAAAAGACTTTAAAAGCAATGAAGAATGATAAGGCAAGAGGTTATTATGGTCTTACCACTGATCTTACAAAGAATGCAGGTGACTTTGTCTCAAATGAACTAGTAGCACTGTTTACGAAATATTTAAAAGTCAAAGGTATACCCAGCTTTCTGGAAAAATTACGTCTGTATTCTGCTTCACAAGAGAATAACATTAACCACCTAAAGAAATACCGTCCAGTGAGTCCTGTCTTGACTGCGCAAAGATTTTCACAAAATACGTAACACCGGAATCTACCCAAACTAGATGCAATCCAACCACGACAAAAGTCAGGATTTTGGAGTAAGTACTGGACAACACACAATAGTTAAGTCATTTATAAGATAACCGATGACGATACAGAATATGTTTTATTGCATGTTCTTCACAGATTAGGTTAAAGCAGTTGATTCACTTGAAGTAGATGCAGCACTAAAGGCAATTCGAGGACAAGCTGTAGAAGGATGTTAAGTTACAGTACCATAACACTACGTAGGAATAGCCAGAAAATGTCAATAAAGAAAGGTGTTTGACCAAGAGACAATTTCACCCACGGCATTCACTAGAAGACATGAGGATGGTTTCAGAAATTTAGATAGGAATCATATAGGAACGAATTACATTAATTAATAAGGTGGTTTGGAACACATCTAACCCCTCAAATTCGGGGTCTCCCGCATGCCAAATAAAATACTTCGT
>NC_137008.1:31345909-31473409 GCF_032717465.1 Coenobita brevimanus | reverse complement strand
ATTGGTTAAATTTGGGGGCGGATCCGGATCGTATGTATTCCACACAGTATCTCCACTGGTCCAGATCCGAATCCTTTTTAATGGCAGTGGCACTGGCGGAGGTATGTGCTCTCTGATTGCTTTCTAGTTTCATTATTGTTGCCTCCAGACATTTTTACTGACCTGGTTGGCTGCTTTCATGAAGGGGTTACATAAGGTCTCCAGTATCCCATTCACAATTATGACTTCATTTATATTTTATTATTAATACAGCCAGAGGGTTTCATCTGTCTTTGGGGAAACCTTGTTTACTGAAGAGATTATGTGAGACCACGGCCTCAAAAAGGTTGAATAAGATGCTACTTTCATCTAGCGGTGATTGAGTGGTTAGATTGTCCCAGTAGGAGTGACAGCTTTGCACTGGTTCGGTCTTCAAGAGATGACTGGATGTTTTTACCTCCGCCAACGAAGTTGGAGGAGGTTATGTATGCACCTGTGTTTGTTTGCCCACACTATATCTCCAAAGGTTCTCAATGAATTTCAATGAAATTTTGTGGAAAAGTGGGCCATGGGCCAAAAAAATTGGTTAAGTTTTGGGTTGGATTTGGATCCGGATTCAGAATATCCCGCAAAATATCTCCAAGAGTGTTCAATGAATTTCGAGGAAATTTTGTATAAGAGTGGGCCATGGGACAAGGAACAATTGATTAAATTTGGGGATGGATCCGGATCTCCATGGATCTGGATCAGTTTCCTTTTTATTGGCTTTGGCGGGGGTATGCGCCCTCTGAGTGTCTTCTAGTTCAATCATGCAATGCCATCATTGGAAGTAGGATAACTATCTGCTCTTAAATGTACTTGACATGGATAACCTAAACCTGGGCCCCAACACCTCAAAATTAAAGATTGAGTATATCAAATCTGATGCAGTAGCTTTCATTGCACCCTTGTTGCCTCAAACGATGTATAAATCCTGCTGTTCGAAAAGTGTCCCCTAGGCCTCTCAAATCGTCTTGGGACAGCAGGAGTAAACTGAACGACATCTTATTGGATTCAAAGGATTCAGTACACCATAGGAAGCAAAGGGCTCAATATGTTATCGGAATCGAAGGGTTCAACACATCATCAGATTCAAAGGGTCGAAACCGTCATCGAATTTAAAGGGTTCTACCCGCCATCATATTCGCAGGGTTCAGTATCTCATTTGATTCAACGAGTTCAACACGTCATCTGCTTCTAAGATTTCAATACCTCATCTCAATCAGTGGATTCAATACATAATCTGAATCAATGGATTCAATACGTCATCAGATACAGTGAGTCCAATACATTATCGGATTCAAAGGCTTAATTTCTTCAAAATGATGACGTTTCATTCTTCCTACGCCCAAACAAGTGTATTTATATTTTGAGAGAATTTTCAAATTTGAGAATTAGATATGCCTTCATTTTCACATCCATTGCTAAATATCTTGGGTATATTATCAAAAATAATTTCGAAGCAGTAAGATGAAAACAGAGTGAGAGAGAGAGAGAGAGAGAGAGAGAGAGAGAGAGAGAGAGAGAGAGAGACGTCCTTGGACTGATGGGCCCGAAAACGTAATTTCTATACTACTGTTGCTTCTACGACACTTTACTCAGCCAAATGAGAGCACAATAATGGGGAAGGGGTCATTGTGGTAGCATCTAACCCCTTTAATCTAGTGAAGTATTGTGTAGTTCATTCTTGCTATCTCCAGACGGTTCTATGAAGCTTCGGAGAAACCAATTGAAATAAATGTTATACAACTGTATAGCCTTAATTAACCGCTTCCGATCTAGAGATCCTTCAGAAAATAAATATCATCTGGTCGGTGCAAGTATGAAATATAATAGTGGGTCCTGTATCCTAAATATATTTGCTTCGGGAGAGGAAGAATAAAATGAAAAACACGTCACTATATTAGCAGTCACTATACTAGCAGTTTAAATCAACTCTCACCGGACAGCTGTTTAATTCAAATAAGCCGATCGAACTTAAATAAGACAGTCGTTATAAGTTACATCCTTGTTGCCTATCAGAGTTTTCACTCAGCTTGGGGACATCTAATATTAAAGGTGTTAATAAAGGCTGTTTCTAACCCAGGTAGTTTGAATGTCATCCTTAAAAGGAATAAAAAGAAAAAAATTACAAACGATCTCTAGCTGAATGACTGAAGAGATTTGCATCATATTCCAACAACACTGGACGACTTTACTCATTTCACAGAAACTCTACCCAGACAAAGGTTTAACCAGGCGACGTCTCCCTCTCTCTCTCTCTCTCTGGTTTATTCTTGCTTTTCTATCTATCTATTGCCAGACGGCTTAATCTCGTAAGGGTTGGACACAAACAAATTGCCTCCATGTCGCCCTGTCCCCTGCCATTTCACTGCCCTGCTCCCAGCTCACACCCCCCTCCCTCATATACCTCTCCACTCCATCCCTCCATCTCATCCTTGGCCTCCCCCTCCCTCTCCCCCCCTCTACCTCACTCACATACACTCTCCTCGTCAGTCTCACTCTCCATCCTCTCCACATGTCCGAACCACCTCAGTGTGTTTCTTGCGTTTACCAGGCTTTTTTTTTTTTTTTTAATAATTTTAGAAAAGGTTTTTGGAGCTGTAGAGGAATGATATTGCATTCATTTACCCAACTGCTATTAAAGATCTTCGCAAGCTAGAGTTCCCGGGTTCGATTCCCGGGTCAACCACGAGACCTTTAGGCACGGTCTCCTTTGCCCTAGCCTGTTCGTACCTAGAACTTAAAATAGGTACCCGGGTGTAAAATCGACGGTTACGTGTCGTATTCCGGGGGAATGTTTGGGAACTTACTTTCCTTGTCTGTTCACCATTCTTGTATGTTTGTGTTGTCCCCTGCCCAGTGCAACTGACCAAATAACTGCCCATGCATGTTGGGTTAAGCCCCGACGCCTATTCCTTCAACTAAAATTCACTTCCTCACTAACTGATTCTTCCCCTGTCCCCATCCTTCCTTCTGACTTGGTGGTAGTAACCCCAACATTTTTGGAGCTTACTTTCCTTGTCTCTTCACCACCATTTAAAAATATCGTCTGTTGGAAGGCGGATTAAAATGACAAAACATCCAATAGGATTCAAGGGTTGAAAAGAGTGGTTGTCAAATTGTCTGAAAAGTGATCTGCTGTTCGAAAGGAGAGGAGTTCGATCTAGGGATGAGACAGGGAACAATACGAGTATTTGAATTTCGTTAAAAGAAACTTTTCCTACCAACCACAAGACTGATCGACGTCATATATGACATCCTGAATAAACTAACCTTAGTATATTTGCAGTGTGAACGACGGGCATTAACGTCAAGGTGGTAACATGTGAAGGTGTATGAAACGTAAGGGCATCAGAGAACGGGCCGTCAGGGTTACTGCCGGAGCCAGAAACGGAAAGGATATTTAGACCACTGTGTTTCTTCACTGCAGGTCTGTCTGTGGCATGATTCACTACCTGATGCTGATGACGTATTTTATATTCAATTAATGCTACCAACCAGCGATTTTACTCAGAGCTAAGGAGGCTTTTTGAGCTAGAATAGAAATGGGAGAAATGGAGTTCCCCCGAGCTAAGCCCTGTATTGGACTATATAGCCCCGCTAGGGTTACAGGAGCGAGCTACCACTCCCGGCACGGCAGCCCGGGCGAGGCTCGAACTCGCAACCCCCCGATTACTAGTCCAGCGCGCTACCACTGTGCTACCGCGCCCCCCGAGCTAGAATAGATACTTCTTCCATTAGCACCTTCACTAAGTAAATAGTCTAGATTACAAGCATGAATGATGCCCTCTATATTACAAGCATGAAGAGTTTAACCCCTTCATTTCAATAATGCAGGTACAGTATTTACTTAGTCTATTTACATCCTGGCCGTTTTATTTAGCTTACAATAAACGTTTAGAAGTGGAAAGGTTAAATATAGTCTTCACTGTCCATTTCATAAAAAGAGGTCTCCCGTAAGCAGAATAAAATGATGTTATTTTTTTCCTGTGTAAAGAAGGAACCAAAGGTCAGGAGCCTGCAAACTGTTCCTTCCAAGAAAACACAAAAACAAAATAATAGAGAGCCCAGTTCAAGATCCGTTCATTTCTAGATTCCTGGACACAATGTACTTGAAAGACTGGAGATAATAGGCAGTATGGAATAAAGACAGAGGGAAACAGTTCCAGAGCTGACCTGTTGCATACATGAAGGACTGGGAGTAACGGTTAACTCTTGCATTAGAGTTGCACAGAAAAGGGATAAGAGTTTGTTGCTAGCTGCTATGCACAAGCCGTAGTGGTGGAGGAATGCATGCAGACAGATCAGAGGAACAGTGACCATTGACGTAGCGATAAAAAAAAGAGATAAAAGATGCACCAGTCCAGCGAAGAGAAAAGGTTGAAGGGAGCCAGTAAGAGAAGGAAAGTTAGTGAGATGATAAGCCTTTGACTCAGTGTTGTTGAGAAGAGCTGTATGTGGAGAGCATCCACACACGTGAGTGTACTATACACAGAGGTGAATAATTATAACCAGTGTATAATATCAACAACTGTGCAGGAATAAAGAAGGTTCGGCGTTGGCTTAGCACACCTAATATTTTGGAAGCAGATTTTACAAGAGAGGTATTATGGTCTTTCCACGATAAATCCCGGGAGACTGAAACTCTCAGTAATGTTTACAGATGATGCATGATTGAGTTGGATATTGTTAAAAAATTAGAGGATACTCCAATGGAACAATTTGTCAGGTTGAAAGATGTAAAAACTGAGCTTTCGGTGCATTAAAAACAAGATTACATTTACTCCAGCCAGAGATATGATCCAAGACAGACATTAGGTGTGCCATAGATTCATCCCTTGTTTGTTGATGTAACTGCTAAGATGGACACTGCTGGAAGTGAATGGAAAGGGTGAAGGGTGCAGTCAGCAGCGTATGGGTGGACAGGGTTAGATGTACAGCTTAGAAGGTCATTGATGAATAAAAAGGAAGACAATTGGTGATTGGACAGAGCCCTGAGGAAAACCACTACTGATGGCTCTAGGAGAAGAACAGTGGCTGTCTACAACAGCAACTATAGGACGACTAGAAAGGAAGCTAGAGATGAAGTCACAGACGGAAGGATAGAAACCATAAGAGGTCAGTTTGGAAATTAAGAAAGCCTTTGAGATGTCAAGTGCAATGGCAAAGCTATCGCCAAAGTCCCGAAAAGAGGATGACCAGGAGTCTGAAAGGCGGGTGAGAAGATCACCAGTGGAACATCTCTGGTGGAACCCATAATAGACATTCAGAAAGAAGGTTGTGAGAGGAAAGATGCTTTAAAAATTTTATGTTAAGTATAGACTCGAAAACTTTTGAAACACAGGATGTTAAAGTAACTGGGTGGTAGAGGAATAGGAATGATCTCCCTTCTTTGGGACAGGTTGAACTGGAGCATGCTTCCAGCAAGAAGGAAAAGTACAAGGTTGTTATATAAAAGCAAAAGATTTTACCTAGGCTGCGTGTAAGCACAGAAGCACAGTTCTTGAGAACAACAGGAGGAGCCCCATCAGGTCCATATGCTTCATTAGTATTGAGGCCAGTGATGGCAGAAAATTCATGAATTGAAGAAATGTTAATGTCAGCCATTAGGAAGTCAGAGAGGGGAAGTAATGGAGGAACAGCACCGTAAATCCTCTTGTGGTGGAATTGGAGGAGAGAGTCTGAGAGAAGAGTTCTGCTTTATCAGTAAAGAAATAGCTACAGAGCCATCAGAATGGACAAGAGGAGGGAAGGATGAAGCAAAGTTGTTAGAAAGGTTTCTTTGCATGGTGCCAGAAGGAGCAGGAAGAATTTGAGTTGGAGAGTTAAGAGCATTTAGTATGAATGAAATTATTTTTAGCAGAGTGTAGCACTGACTCAGCATGATTTTGGGCAGAAACTTAAAAAGATGAAATTCAGGTGTGGGTTCCTTTTGTAGGCTTTCTCCTTGTTATGGACGGTATTAGCACAAGTGTGATTAAGCCAAGGTTTACTTGCATTAGTAACAGGATATGAGAAAGAAATGTATGCTTCCATGCCTGAGAGAAGAATCTCCATAATAAGCAAAGCATACTCAGATGGCTCTCGGCCATGAAAGAAATAATCATTCCAAGGAAAATTGAAGAAGTACAGCCTGAGGGCCTCCCAATCAGCAGCCCCAAAATGCCACAGCCATCCCTTCGTGGGAGGTTCCACAGGCCTTACTGGAATGATACGACAGGTTTAGGTAATAAGGTTGTGATCAGAGGAGCCCAGTGGAGAGAAAAGTTTAACAGTGTAAGCAGAAGGATTACTTGTATGGAAGAGGTCAAGTATGTTGGAACTCTCTCCATGGCAGTCAGGGATATGGGTAGGGTGCTGTACAAGCTGTTCTTAGGCATTAACCCCTACGCACCGGCATTATTTTGGTGCCTCATCCCCTCCCACTTCGGTAATATTTCCCAAAATAGCCTTATTCCAAACCTTCATATCTAGGAAAGTACAGCAGTCAGGGAAACAAATTAAAGACCATATTACTCAACAACTATTCCTCTTGTGAATGAAATCATCCCCAAGTCTGCACGTGGTCCCGTCGATGAGTATGGATGTGAAGAAGATGAGTAACTTGGCGCATGATGAGGGATGTCTCCATGCATCAGCTCGTGGCCCCGACTTGGGTTTCCTGTCCTGCAGTCTGACTGACATTTGCAACTACAGGTTGACCATAATGGTGTGTTTGTAATGTTGCTTGACCTCCCACTAGACGCTACTTCTATTTTGTTACACATATCTTTCACTTTCCATACTGACAGCTATGTTTGAATCATCACCTTGTACACGTGGCTTGTCTTTGGTTTTCCGGCCATAAGAGAATGACACTTTGCCCAGTTGGTGTGTGGGAGAACTCGCACAGATACAATAAAAGGTAGAGAAATAAATATTTACTCAGTTTCCAAAGAGTTTCTACCAACTTTGCACTTTGTATTCACGTTGAGAGAAAACTTTCTTTTTCCCATTGTATTTCTTCTGCAGGTAGCATGCACTAATGTAATGAAAACATTACTCCTAACTTATGATGCACCAGGAGGTGAACACGTAACACTGTTCATGCTGTTTGGCACTTTTTTACTGGAATGGGGTTAATACTTACTACTTATGTACTTATGTTCCATAGCACTTAATCTGTTTGTACTAGATATCACATTTACAGTGCATGTCACATATTTTGCATAATAAATACATGACCAAGAAATATACAGAAATTCTACCCGAAAAAGCAATTTTCTTCAGGCGTGAATTGGATTCTCTTTCATTAGTGATAGGGTGACTCAAGAAATTTACAAACACAACTTCACATATCAGCTTTGCACTTGCGTAGTTACTTAAAAAAAAAAAAAAAAAAAAAACACTTGCACATCATTGTCCGCTATTTATACCCTCCCACACATCTGTGCTTAAAAATCTTGTTCACGGTGTTAGTTGAAGAAGTACTCTGGACAAAGTGCCACCTTGCATTCATTGCATTCATAACACGTCTCATTTCGTGCAATGGCCAGATGTTTTGTTGTGGTGCAGACATGGCAACGCCTGTAGGCCAAACGCCCTGCAGGTGTTCGGTCAAGGTGCATGAGATGATGATGTGACAAGCACTGTGCACTGGCCAACCTGTCAGCCGTTGCCACTGGATACATTGCCCTCCTTGCACCTGCGCTCTGAACAGTTGCATACTTTGCAAGGAGCTGGCGTGCCAGTTCTCTCTCAAACTCGCATAGAGACCCTTACCCACAACCTCACTGTAAAATATGAAACTGTTCTGGATATCGTTATCAAGAATGTGTAGGAATGCCTTCTTGTACCACCTGCAGGACTTCCAGAGGCAATCTGTCTCACCGATCTGCTTGTCGGACTTATCAACGAATCACATGATAATGTAATCATTGATGGCCTCTGGCTTGAACACAGGTTCCCTGATCCCGTAGTCTGTCTTGCCTATGTCCTGCATAACCCCCTTGTGAATTATGGTAAACAAGTTCACCTTCTTGTTGAGCCAGTGAATGGCCAACATATTACCACATTTCCGGGTTAGCAGGGGATCTCTCTCTGTCTCTTCAGGGAAGGATAGAAAATTCAGTCTACTGGCAGAGATAGTTCCACAGGTCCCAGTCCAGTGTTCTAGTAAATACTTTGTCAATGCCGGGGAGGTGCAATAATTATCCATATACAGAATGTGGTTTCTGTAAAAGTACCTGTCCATCAGCACTTTCATCACTGCAGCAGAAAACCCACGGGGATCGTCACTGTACCCAAATAAATTACTACGTCTAGCATATGTTCAGTCAGTTGAGAGGTGGCCTGCAGTCTTACCAGACCCAGGTTCGAATCCCCGATGGGACAGGGAACAGTTTAAGGATTTGAATCTCGGTAAAGTAGACTTTACTGATCTACCAGAAGACCCGCCGACATGTAAAAATACCCCCACTAATACCGATACACCAGTCCTGTATGAGACAGGCCTAGCATGTATTCAATATGGACGGTGGGTGTTAGTGTCGAAGTGGTCACATGTAGAGGTGTATGGTATGTAGGAGGATACTAGGTCTTGGTAGCAGGGTATGAAGCTTATACCCAGAGTAGCACACATAAAAAATAAAATGCTAGACATCCCCGGAACTGAACAAGCAACTCATCAATCACAACTTTCTGAAACAACCAGAAAAACCTAATAAATGACTCCTTGAGCATTGTAAAGATGGGCTAAATCTTCCACAACCTGCCACTGGGTGCTTGACCATAATTCCTGCCGAAGTGCAGGAACTTGAGAATGGCAAATTACCTGTCATGGACCATACATTTGCCAAGGACAGGTGTGTGAAGTACATCATCTACTGCCCAACAGACGTAGAGCACATGCTTTTTCACGTGGGCCATTACCATTGTTAGCACGGGCTGCACATACATTTCCCCCACCTCCACTGCCTTCCACTCCTTCATTTTAGAGCTCTCACTCACAGGGATCTCCAGCCTGCGGACAGAGATAGCCTTGTGGAAGTTTATCTTGTCCACCAGATACTGCAAACTGTAGTGGAAAAAATGGCCTGAAAGAAAAACAGGATTGATGGTGTTCCTGCCTCCAGGTGCTCATTCTGTGCAACTACCCCTGTCACATCAAAGGCAGGTATTGCTGGCTCGAAGCCTTCACCCTTCTCCCACACAAAAGTATCAAGCCCGCCGATGCCAGGGCTGCTAGGGCGTGATGTTCCCTCACTTGCATGCCTCTTTCGACCACGAGCACGGGCACGGGCATGGCCGGGGCAGGGGGGGTAGGGGAAGGAGAGGTGGAGGTGAGGGTGGGGGAGGGCAAGGGTGATGACTTACCTGAAGTGGGGACTTCCTGGGGTGATGCTGACTGGCCACACCGGCGATGTACTGCTACAAACCTCAGTCTCCCCACATATGAAAGGCCAGGTTGTGGAGAAATGGTCCTTGAGGTGCTTGGTTGTGGTGACAAGGATTATGGCAGGGAGGGACTGCGATGCACATCCCACGAGCATATGGTGGTGAGACACAGTGGCGGGGTTTGTGAAGTACAGTCAGGGAAAGTTCCGCATTACCCACCTCTCGAAGCACTAGTGTGAGACGGGTGAATGTGGAGCGGCAGCCAGACCTCATGTGTCTGGTAACTGTGAGTGTGAAGGAGGGGGAGGCATTGAACTAGGGGCAGAGGGTTTGGTGATAGGTTAGGAATCACTTGTAAGTCTGCAATGTATGACTTGGACGGTGAGTTTGAGTTGATTTAGTAAGGATAGATGACAATATGACGCTAGCATTTTATGAAAAAAATTACGTGATGTCTGTAGAGTTAATGTGAGGAAAGTTGTGGAGGAGCTGGGTTCAGAGGTTTGAATGCTTTCATTCCTCTCGACCTTAACATTAGACGTTTCCCCAGGAGATACTCGTAACGATATAACATATATTTATATTCTGTGTTGACTAGAAAACAGAGCCACTATATATATATATATATATATATATATATATATATATATATATATATATATATATATATGTGTGTGTGTGTGTGTGAATTCCTATAATTTTGTTTATTTTTTTTTTTTTTATGTGAGGAAGAAGGAACCAAAGGCCATGAGCCCGCAGTAACAGTTCCCTCCAAGAGAAAAACAAAATACAATAGAGAGCCAAATTCAAGATCCGATCATTTTGAGATGCCTGGACACACTGCGTTTGAAAGACTGGAGATCATAGGCAGCAGGAAATACAGACAGAGGGAGACAGTTCCAGAGCTGACCTGTTGCATAAATGAAAGACTTGGAGTAACTGTTAACTCTTGCATTAGAGAGTTGGACAGAAAAGGGATGAGAGTTTGCTGCCAGACGGGTGCTACGCGCCCGTCGTAGAGGTGGAGGAATGCAGACAGTTCAGAGGAGCAGTGACCATTAAAGTAGCGATAGAAAAGAGATAAAGATGCAACAGTGCGGCGAAGAGACAGAGGTTGAATGGAGTCAGTAAGAGGAAGAGAGTTAATGAGACGAAAAGCCTTTGACTCCACCCTATTGAGAAGAGCTGTATGTGGGGAGCCTCCCCACACATGAAAGTTGTACTCCACACAGGGGCGGATAAAACCCATGTATAGAGTCAACAATTGTGCAGGGGTAAAGAAAGAGCGGAGTCGGCTTAGCACACCCAATCTCTTGGAAGCAGATTTAACAAGAGATGTAATATGATCTTTCCAAGATAAGTCCCGAGTAAATGAAACCCCAAGCATGTTCAAGGATGATGCAGGATTAAGCTGAATATTATTAAACATTAGTGGGTATACCTGTGGAAGATTTTGTCGGGTTGATAGGTGTAGGAACTGAGTCTTAGATGCATTAAAAACAACCATATTATTTTTACCCCAGTCAGAGATACGAGCCAAGTCAGACATTAGGTGTGCCATAGCCTCATCCCTTGTTTGTTGAAGTAACTGTTGAGATGGGCGTTGCGGGAACCGAATGGAAAGGTGAAGGGTGGAGTCATCAGCGTATGAGTGGATAGGGTTAGATGTACAGCTTAGAAGATCATTGATGGATAAAAGGAAGAGAGTTGGTGATAGGACAGAGCCCTGAGGAACACCACTGTTGATAGATCTAGAAGAATGATGGCTGTCTACAACAGCGGCTATAGAACGTCCAGAAAGGAAGCTAGAGATGAAGGCACAGATAGAAGGATAGAAACCGTAGGAGGGCAGTTTGGAAATTACAGATTTATGCCAGACTCGATCGAAAGCCTTTGAGATGTCAAGTGCAATGGCAAAGCTTTTGCCAAAGTTCCGAAAGGAGGATGACCAGGAGTCTGAAAGGTAGGTGAGAAGATCGCCAGTGGAGCGTCCCTGACGGAATCCGTACTGACGATCGGAAAGAAGGTTGTGATAGGAAAGATGCCTTAAAATTTTTCTATTGAGAATTGACTCGAAAACTTTTGAAATACAGGACGTTAAAGCAATTGGACGATAGTTGGAGGGTTGGGAGTGGTCACCCTCTCTTTGGGACTGGCTGAATGAAAGCAAACTTCCAGCAAGAAGGAAAGGTACAAGTTGACAGACAAAGGCGAAAGAGTTTGCCTAGGCAGGGTGTAAGCACAGAAGCACAGTTCTTGGGAACAACAGGAGGGACCCCATCAGGCCCATATGCCTTGTTAGTACTGAGGCCAGTGATGGCAGAAAATACATCAACTAAAGAAATTTTAATATCAGCCATGAGGAAGTCAGAGGGGGGAAGTGATGGAGGAACAGCACCGGAATCATCTAAGGTGGAATTGGAGGAGAAAGTCTGTGCGAAGAGATCTGCTTTATCAGTAGAAGAAATAGCTACAGAACCATCAGAGTAGAAAAGAGGAGGGAAGGATGATGAGGTAAAGTTGTTAGAAAGATTTTTGGCAAGGTGCCAGAAGGAGCGGGAAGAATTTGAGTTGGAGAGTTGAGAGCATTTAGTATGGATGAAATTATTTTTAGTAGAGCGAAGAACAGACTTAGCATGATTCCGGGCAGAAACGTAAAGATGATGTGATTCAGGGGTGGGTTGGCTCCGGTACCTTTTGTAGGCCCTCTCCTTGTTGCGAACAGCATTAGAACAAGCGTGATTAAACCAAGGCTTTCTTGCGTTAGTCAAAGGATATGAGAAAAGAATGTATGCTTCCATGCCCGAGAGAATAACCTCCGTAATGCGCAAGGCATACTCAGATGGCTCCCGGCCATGGAAGCAATAATCATTCCAGGGAAAATCAAAGAAGTACTGCCTGAGGGCCTCCCAGTCCGCGGCTCCAAAATGCCATAGACGACGTTTCCCTGGAGGGTCCACAGGCCGTACCGGAGTGATAAGACAGGTTAAGGTAATAAGGTTGTGATCGAGGGGAGCCCAACGGAGAGAAAAGATTAACAGAGTAAGCAGAAGGATCAGTTGTGAGGAAGAGGTCAAGTATGTTGGAGCTCTCTCCAAGGCGATCAGGGATACGGGTAGGGTGCTGTACAAGCTGCTCTAGGTCATTAAGGATAGAAAAGATGTAGGCTTGTTCACCAGGTGGATCCGTGAAAGGAGAGGAGAGCCAAAGGTGGTGGTGAACATTGAAATCTCCTAGAATGGAGATTTCAGAGAAAGGAGAAGTGGATAGAATGTGTTCCATCGTAGAAGTAAGATAGTCGAAGAATTTTTGATAGTCAGTAGAATTAGGGGATAAGTAAACAGCACAGATATATTTAGTCAGAGAACGACAGGAAAGTCGAAGCCAGAGTGTACAGAATTCAGAAGAATCAAGTTCAGGAACACGAGAGCAAGATAAGTCGTTGCGTATATATACACAACAGCCACCTTTGGCTTTGAAATGAGTATAGAGAAAGTAGGAGGATACAGAAAAGGGTTTGCTGTCAGTTGCCTCAGACAGCTGAGTCTCCGTTAGAAAAAGAAGGTGAGGTTTAGAGGAGGAGAGGTGGTGCTCAACAGAGCGAAAGTTAGAGGAAAGGCCGCGAATGTTGCAGAAATGAAGAACAAGAGAGTCAGACAGTGGTTCCAGGCACCTCGAGTCATCACCGGGAGAGGGGCGGATGGTGGGGGCATTTATGGTCCCCCCCCCTGGGGACTCCGAGGCTTGGTAAAGAGACGCCATTTTGAGTTGAATTTTGAATAGGAAGTGTAGTGTGTACTGTGCATGTAGTTTGGTGTAGATAGTTAGAGAAATTTGTACTGGAGAGCATGCTGGCCTACTCTCTGTGTAAGTGAGTCACTGAAAAAGTTCAGCAAAGGGGGATGGTCAGGAACTAGTCCTGAGGGCTGATGAAACGGAAGCTCCAGCACTCCCTGTCATCAGCTTTCCATCCACCTCGGGAGTACTGCCCTGCAAACATTTCCAGCGTTATTCTGGTAATTATTAATCTCGAGCTTAGAGTCTAAGATAGTGTGTGACAATAATTAAAAAAAAAGTCTATAGGAGCGATAAACAGACTTTTCGTTTTCCTTTAGACAGAATGAATGGGAAGTCCTAATTATAAGATCAGTCTCTTTAATTATTATCATTCCTATTGACCATAACAAAACGAAGGCAAAGAAGCATACCTTTGACAGTAAACATGTATTATATATGCATTAATGTAGACAGACAGAGAACAGTGTGATACCATACAGTACAAACAACATACCGCTTTCGCACTCTGAGAATACGTCGGACGCATTATCATTGGCTATTGATACTGTGACGTGAGCAACTCTCCAAACCCTCCCACCCCCGGCCACCCTCCCTCCCACTCACAGTTACCAAACCTGTGGGGTCTGGCTGCTGCTTCGTGATTCTTCGTCGACCACCAATGCTCCGAACAGTGGGTAATGCGGAACTTTCCCTGACTGTACATGAGCGTCACCATCACCACCATCTCCTTCACTTTTCTCAGCTCCAGGCTCGTCCACCTCTGCGTGAGAGACGAAGGCGTCGCTCTCATAGACCGTTCCCACCTCCTGAAGCTCTTGGAGGCCCTTGTGAGATGGCATAAAGTGGTCAGTGGTTGAAGCATGTGACACGTCACTCTCTACGTGATAAGTTCCTGCTTTTTCTGAGGAATTTTCCACACTGATGAACTAGACAGTCACGTCCAATGCACATCCTATGGCACTATCACTGAGCCCTTTCCCAGTATCCATCGGCAGATGTTTTGCTGGGGTGGATGATGGATCCAGACAGGATGCGACGGGGAAAGAATCGAATGAGGAGGATTCAGAAGACATCACTCTACATCCTGCCAAGTTACGGGACAGACTGAGTCATCCTTTGATGATTTCAAATGGCAGTCACTTCAAACTGTGGCATGAAAGCAATTGCGGTTCCTACCGACACCCTGCAGTGTCTCCACCCATTTTGCGTTGGTCCCAACCAACACCTGGCGGGTATGGGTTAAGGACAAAAGATGTAGGCTTGTTCACCAGGTGAATCAGTGAAAGGAGAGGAGAACCAACGGTGGTGGTGAACATTGAAATCTCCCTAAAATGGAGATTTAAGAGAAAGAAGAAACATAAGATGTGTTCCATCTTAGAAGTAAGGACTAAGGTAGTCAAAGAATTTTTTATAGTGAGTAGAATTAAGGGATAAGTAAACACCACAGAGAATGACATGAAAGCCGAAGCCACAGAGTTGAGAATTCTGAAGATTCAGGTTCAGGACCATGAGAGCAAGATTTGTTGTTCGATTCATACAGTATACAGAACACCCATCTTTGGCTTTGAGAAGACTTTTATGCATGGTCACAGAGAGTGTGGACGTGTATTTCACCTGCTCTCTCCTCTAGCTTTGTAGGACTGCCTCACTGGCAATAGCTTTCTTTTTTTCACCCTTCTGGTGACTCTAGGATAGATAGTTTCTCACTTTCCTCCACTCCCTATTAGCTAGGAACAGTAGGTGTCTGTTCCTGTACACTGAAATTACCTTTGCTTATTGCCCACGGAGGGGGCCCCCCCCCCACTGATCGCTCTGGGACGTAAATTAACACGGTCGGGCCTCCCTGGAGTGGTTTGAGAAGGCAATTTCAGCCTTAGGTGTGTGGTCCCCGGTTGTTTGTCCCTTGCTCGTCTTTCCTCCTCCTTCCCACTTCCCCCGTTAGGGGGAAGTGGTCCCTATGGCGGACACCCCTACTGCCTCTTCCCCCTTCAGGGGGAGAGGCGGCCCTGATGATACCCCGACCAATACATGGACTGACTGCTAGCAGACTGGACGGCCCCAGATGCAATTCCTGGACATACCTGTACATAATGTGCAGTATGTTACCTTACATGCTCTAGGTTCTACTCCCTTGAGCAGTCTCAATTCTTTCCTCGTCAAGAAAGTGATTGATTACTGTGCTGGGGAGGTGGAACAAGTTAAAAAACTTGGTAATGGAGACCTTCTTATCAAAACTGTAAACACATCCCAGGTCAAAGGCTTAATGAAACTGCATAAATTCCACGAATATGATGTCGAGCTGAAAATCCCGTATTCCATGTATTCCTGCAAAGGTGTTATCACCTGCATAAATCTCATGGTTATGGAAGAGGACGAGATCATACGGGAACGTGCTCAGCAGGACGTAATCGGTGCCCAATTTATCACTAGATTTTCCGAAGGCGTGAGGACGAAGACTGCCACCATTGCCTTGATTTTTGGCAAAGTTTCACTCCCGGACCATGTCAAAGTTGGATATGAAATTGTTAACGTCAGGCCTTAAATCCCTAATCCACTTCGTTGTCTAAGGTGTCAAATGTATGGGCACGGTGATAAGACTTGTCGGGCTTCCCAGTCAGTGTGTGGCAAATGTGGAACACAGAGACATGATGCTGAACACTGCACATCGGAGACGGTACGTTGCTTTCACTGCAAAGGCACACACTCCACTTCCTCTAGGGATAGTCCCAAGTGGACATTTCCTACTATGAAGCTAGGAAAAAGGTGAAGGAGTTGCATCCAACTCCCACGCCGAATAGGTCCTAGCGTTGGCGGTAATGTCCCGTCCCGTGATGTGCACCGTGGAAACGCAGACTGACCCTGAACCTGTTCCTCTTGCCTCACACCCTACCTCTCCATCTGAGCCTCCTGTCCAATCCACCTCTCAAACTGACACCCCTGTTGCACCTTCCTACTCTCAGGCTGCTGCTGCCTCTCAGTCAGTCAAGCCTAAACCGAAGCCTGACAACTCTAGTAAGAATAATATGACCACCCTCACCAAGTCACGTCCTCATGTTCTTCCTGCTCCTGGCCCAGCGAGGGAGAGAAAAGGGAGCTCTTCCTCAGTGGAATCTGGGACCCTGGTCATTGACGAAAACATGGAGGTTTCCGTCACCAAGCACCGGGATAGGTCAGCCGGTAATCGCTTGCCTGCTGGCAGGCGGCAAAAAAAGCCTAAGCACACTGGCCACCAACGTAAATCTTAAACCGCTGCATTCACTGTGTTACAGTGGAATTGTAGGGGTCTTAGGAATAAATTACACAATATAGCAATCTTGCTTTCTATACACAGACCAGATGTTGTTTGTGTACAGGAGACACGCCTGGAGGATCACCCTGATCCTCCACAGTCAAACACTACCACTCGTATAGAAGATATGAAGGTCACGAAGTTGCCATTTACACACACAAATCACACCCACAAATGGAAGTGATTCTAAATTCTACTCTGGAAGCTGTCACTTGCAGAGTAAAATTTAATAACATGTATCTGTCTATTTGCTCTCTATACTCCCATCCACATGGCCTCATTGATAGTGAGGCTTTAAATTCACTATTTGAACATCTTCCTGGAAATAAGTTAGTGTTGGGCGATTTTACCGCCCATCACTATCATTGGGGTAGCTTGAGGATTGATGGTCGTGGGGAGCAAGTAGCCGAACTAATACTACAGTCCAACCTCTGTCTTCTGAAAGATGGTAGAGCGACTCGTGTAGATGATCGTACTGGTAACTTTTCGGCCATTGACTTATCTTTGGCCTCCCCTGGTATACATCAAGATTTCTCATGGGACCCTAATGACGACTCCTTGGGAAGTGATCATTTACCCATCTGTCTTTCTTATACACGCGACATCGTTTCGGACCCTCCACCTCCAAAATTTAACTATAAGAAAGCAGATTGGGGATCCTTCTCAAGGATCGCCAATTTAGATATATCTGGGGAGACCATGGATGTTAAGGTCGAAAATTTAACCCAATCCATATTACACACAGCTGGGGCTGCTATTCCCAAGACTTCTACATTTCATGCGAAGCATAGAGCACATTGGTGGACGCCGGATTGCCGACAAGCATTAAGGATACTCAATAGGAGATACAGGATTTTTGATAGTCAGCCCATTGAGGAAAATTTTATTGCATACAAACAGGCACGGGCTGAGGCAAGGAGAATAATAAGAATGGCCAAACGTGACCCCTGGCGGTCCTTTGTGTCCACGGTGACTCGTACAACACCATTAAATAAAGTCTGGTCCACTATAAGAATATTAAATAATAAAGGCCCATATATCCCTGTACCCACCCTGCAGGTGAACAACATCATCTATGACGAGCCCGTGGACGTTGCTAACATCCTCGCCGGGAGTTTTTCCCATGTAAGTAGCTCAGCCAATTATTACCAACGTTTCCAACATCATAAACGCACGGCTGAGCTACAATTAATAGACTTTGCCACAGAAGACTTAGACTCCCCGTACAACCAAGAGTTTATGCTAGATGAACTGCTCCTTGCCCTTAAATCCTGTAAAGACACCAGCCCTGGACCAGACACCATCATGTACGGTATGATCCAGCCTCTTAATCAGGCCAACTTGATTAAGATGTTAACATTGTACAATGAGATTTGGGCGTCTCGAACGTTCCCAAACTCATGGCACTTTGCGCACGTCATACCGATACCCAAAGAGGCTGGTCGTCTTATGAATCCCACTTCATTTCGTCCTATTGAGTTGACTTCTTGTCTATGTAAGGTCATGGAACGAATGGTTAATAATAGGCTTCTTTTTGTTTTAGAGTCGAAGAATTTGTTAAATGATCAACAATGTGGCTTCCGTAAATACAGAAGTTCACTAGATCATTTAAAGAATTTGGAGCATTGTATTGCAGAGGCATTTGCCAATAAAAAATTCACGACAGGGGTGTTCTTGGACATCCATAAAGCCTATGACATGACATGGTGACAAGGTATACTAATGAAGCTCTATGCTTATGGTTTAAGAGGAAATTTGCCTATTTTTTTTTTATATTTCCTAAGGGACAGGACTTTCTCTGTCAAATTGCCCCGTAACATAACATTGGATATATTTATCCAGGAAAACGGGGTGCCGCAGGGAAGTGTGCTTAGTCCTACTTTATTTAGTATTATCTATCTATCTATTGCCAGACGCCTCAATCCCGTTTGGGGTGGCCACAAACAAATCACCTCTAAGTCACCCTGTCCCCCGCCATTTCACTGCCCTGCTCCCAACTCACACCCCCCTCTCTCATATACCTCTCCATCCCATCCCTCCATCTCATCCTCGGCCTCCCCCTCCCTCTTATTATTATTATGATCAATGATATTCTGTCATCAGCTCCCATCCCCAGGAATCTTCAATACTCGCTCTATGCTGACGATTGTACAATATGGCACTCCTCCAGTAATGCACAATTTTCGGCTGGGCTGATTCAAGCAGCCCTTGACTCCGTCCACCAATGGGCCTTGCAGTGGGGATTTAAGTTTTCCATCCGTAAGTGTGCCGCTGTAGTCTTTACAACTCGTAACGTCCCCGATTTGCGTTTATTTTTGGATAATTAAGCAGTACCTTTTCAAAATTTTGTAAAGTTTTTGGGCCTCCACTTTGATCGCAGAATGAATTTTAAACTTCACGTTAATACTTTGCTTGCTCGTTGTGATAAACCGTTAAATGTCCTCAAGTACCTAGCGGGTACTACATGGGGTGCCGACAGAAAATCTTTATTAATGGTGTATAAGTCCCTTATTCGATCGAAGCTAGACTATGGCGCACAGGTGTATGGCTTGGCATCCAATGCCACGCTGAAAGGATTGGATGTGTTGTAGAATAAATGTTTGTGAATGTGTCTTGGAGCCGTCCGGTGTACCCGTGTAGCTTGTATGGAAGTGTGCCTCCCCTCCATATTCGCCGTGACCACATGGCTTTTTCTTATGGCCTACGAACGTCGAGGAAAAGTAATATCAGCAATGTGGCCTGTACCCCCCTGCGTCAATACCACCACCTTATGCAGGGGGTGCATCGGCCACTTGCCGTTCGCCTCCACTTACTAACTCAGGAGCTTGGTGTGGACCTCAGTGACTGTGACAAGTTGATGTTTAAAAATATAGCGCCTTGGGAGCCACCCGGCTTTACAGTGTATGTATCATGGCTCCCAGCAGCAAAGGCCAGGGCGCCGGAGGCAGAGGTCCACCATTTGTTTCGTAACATCATTGTTCGTCACTTGGGGTCCCATCAATTGTACACCGATGGGTCCAAGTCGAGTGAATGTGTGGGTGCAAGTGTGTGGTCGACTGAATGTGCACTTAGATATCGGTTGCCGACTAATACATCTATGTTTACCTCCGAACTTTTTGCTATTGACAAAGCCATAAACTATGCTCTCAGTTCTGGGCATGACTCATTTGTCATATTTTCAGATTCAAAATCAGCCCTTCAGGCAATTGCATCTTGTACTACGGACTCTCACGAGATCCAGGGCCGCATCTTTAATAAGTTGCATTCATGCAACAAATCATTCACGCTGATCTGGGTGCCTGGTCATTGTCGTATCTACGGCAATGAGCAGGCTGACTTACTTGCAAAGTCGGCTGTGGAGCTCGAGGAGACTTGGGACGTTCCTCGTGATTTACGGTCGAGTCTTTCTCTCGGAAAGAAATCAATAAATCTTCTGTGGCAAGGTCAATGGACCAGACTAAATATTCCAACTTGTAAGCCGCAACTGGGCGACTGGGACACTGCCAACGGCCCCAGTCGCCTTGAAGAAAAAGTATTGGCACGGTTACGACTCAATGCCACCATTTTAACTCACATGAAACCATATTTGGAAAGACGCCATCCTGGGTGATGGGGACATTGTTATGCCTGATAAATTGATGGCTTTCTTGAGAGAGACCGGACTGATCAGAGTGATGTGACTTTTTTACTGTGTGGTTATGGTTTTTAACAACTGTAAGTATGTATATATTGTACTATTAATTAGGGTTGACAGTTGACGTATTTGAAATAGTTCCTCTTCCCACTGACCTATTTCTAATATTGATGTCCCCTACATTAAATCCCGTTCCTAGACTGACAGTCACCAGCTGATGAGTGCAAGAGGTGCAATATAGAAAGGTATTGGGCACTTGCAGTCGATGGTGGTCTGTTGGGCGAGGTTCTTCACTTTTTGTACACATTATGTAAATACATTATACCATGTTCCTGAAGTTACTAATTAGGGCCAACAACTGACGTATATGGAAATGTTCCTGACTCGTCTGGTTCTCTTTCATATATTGATGTCCCCTACATTAGGTTGTGCCTCGACTGACAGTCACCAAGTGATGAGTGCAGGTGTGTAATGTAGAGAGGCATTACATATCTGCAGCCGATGTGTTCTCTTGGTCGAGGTCTTTCTACCATTAGTGTAGGTTTAGTTATTTGTCTCTTTATGATTTAGTATAGGTTAGTGATCTGTCAGTTAGGTGATTAGTTTCAGGTTCTTTAGATTACGCATTTTTGTTTATAATGTAAGGTCAAAAAATATAAAAAAATAATAAAAATAAAAAATAAAAATACAAAAAAATAATACAATAAAAATTATTATATATATATATATATATATATATATATATATATATATATATATATATATATATATATATACAGACGTCGGAATAAGTTCGTTTCCTTTTCCGTGTTTGTAACACTGCTCGATGGAGAGCTACCCCCTCCTCCTCCCTTCCTCATAGTCCCACACTCCCACCGAACCCCTCCACTTTTCTCTCCTACCCCATAACCCCACCAGGTACCCCCCCATACTCTCGCTCACAGCCAGCTAGGGGTTTCTGTACTTCAAGCACCTCTCTAATTGGGTGCTTTCAAAGCTAGTATTCTGGTAGATGTCATCACCATTGAGACAAACACATTCCCCCCCGCTGTTTAATAAGTATATTTTTCTTTGTTAAATATCTACACTGTTATGTGAAACAGTGAATCATAGTAATGTCATATACTGTAATATAAATAATACAAATAGAACACGTATATATAACGTAGCGTGAATTGTTTATATTTATCATAAATGGAAATTAAAATATTATTGATGGAATATGATGGCAACCCACCATTTCAGTGGTCCTATATTATTTAACTTCTGCTACATTTAGTGCAAGTTAGGATCTTAATACATAGTTTGTTCAGACTGTAAATTACGCCTAGTGGGTGTCTTGACTCATTCAAACTCTATGTGGGCAGAAATTTAATGTTGAGTAAATGCTGGGACTCAACATTTTGCTCACTCCCTTCACCCATGCACACCTCAAGACCCGTGTTGCCACGGTTTGAGAAGGCCGTGGTATTGACCCCTCAGACCCTCCAAAGCAATTACAGTATCTTACTTTACCTAACCTAACCAGACCACAAGCAGCCTAGTCTAAATTGTAATATTTTAAGCATTAGCCCTAGTGCGTTTGTTTTGAAAACAAATCTCTCATGATGAAACTTAAACACTGGACTGTCTTGTGCGCATGCGTGAAGGGAGTGAACAAAATATTGTGTCCCAGTATTTACTCAGCATTAAATTTCTGCCCACATAGAGACTGAATGAGTCAAATACCTACTAGAAATAATTTACAAGCTGCACAAACTATGTATTAAGAACCTAACCTGCACTAAATGTAGCAGATACTAAATAATGTAGGACCATCATATTCCATCAATAATATTTTAATTTCCGTTTATGACAAATATAAACAATTCACGCTACTATATATATACGTGTTCTGTTTGTATTATTTATATTACAGTATATGACATTACTATGATTCACGGTTTCACACAAGTGTAGATATTTAACAAAGAACTATATGCTTTTTAAACAACGCGGGGAATGTCTTTGTCCCAATGGTAGTGACATCTACCGGAATACTAGGCTTTTCAGAAGCACCCCATTCACTGCTGGATTAAGCATGTGGGAGGCCCGGGGCCCGCTTGGAAGGGGGGCCCCCTTTCCAACTCCCCCAGTGGCATACACCACAGACTGGTAACCTAAATCCTAATATATAAATAGGACACTTTTAGTTAGGAAATACTGAACGGGGACTATTCATCCAATGCTGTAATATGTAATGCATAAACACGAAATGAAATGAACAAAAGTTGCTCTGGTGGGAGGCCCCCTCTTGGTGGGTGGCCCAGGGCCCGGGCCCCTTGGGCCCCCCCCTTAATCCGGCGGTGACCCCATTACGTGTAGTCCAAACAACTAATAAAGAAATAGTACAGTATATATCATAAACTAAGTTAGGAAAAGGTTTACCACACTGTGTGTGTGTGTGTGTGTGTGTGTGTGTGTGTGTGTGTGAGAGAGAGAGAGAAAGAGAGAGAGAGAGAGAGAGAGAGAGAATAAATCTGCTGTTATTAAATGTTGCAGTAATAGACACCTCTTTTACACACACACACACACACACACACACACACACACACACACACAGAGGGAGAATAAATCTGTTGTGATTAAATGTTGCGGTAGTAGACACCTCTTTTACACACACACACATACGCACACAGAGTGAGAGAGAGGAGTTGCAAGGAAAAGTTAGGATCTTAATGACTATGCAGCCAATACCGTGGAGATACTTCTTGTTTGCCTGGGAATGCATATCCAGTTCACATTTGTTCTAGTGTAAGATCCTGCCATGAATCCCTTAAACTTCTCTATTGTAAACAACGTCCATGTTGAGTCAGTTCCATTTGGAGCAGATCTTGTCCGTGAAAAAGTTTTCACGTAATTCTGCTGGTAAATTTTCTCATTTACTGTTTCCAACCATGGTTGTGTGCTGAGTCCGTGTTAAGAGCAAGCAACTTTGTATGTAATGATTGTGAAACCCATTCAGATTTTAAACACTTTAATGAGCTGACCTCGTAGTCCACGAGTTTCTACTAAAAAAGTCCCACAACCCTCAGGCGAACCTGATACCTTAGTCTCCTGAACTCTTTTTAAATCGACGTATGTCTTTTTCAAGCGACCAAAATTCCACAGCAACTCAGGAAGTGGCCGCATTAAGGAGATATAGACTGTGAGAACAATCTCTTTATTCTCAGAGAGAGAAAGAAACTTGGAATGGTAAGAACAATCAGGAGAAATACTCATAAGAAAAGTGAGAAGAGAAACTGAAGCAGAGGAAAACACGCAGGTGAAAAAATGGAGCAATGTTATAGAAGTGACACAGGGACGGAAGCACACACACACACACACACACACACACACACACACACACACACACACACACACACACACACACACTTTCTGAATATTTGTCGACCTATCTGTCTGTGCCTGGCTGTGTACTGCCCCTCCCCCGCCCCCCCTCATCTCTCTCTCTGGATCATCTCTCACCCCCAGTTTCCTTTTCCCTCCTTCCTCTTTCTTTATAGCTCTCTGCTCAGTCCCTACCTTCCTCCCTCTCGCCTTTCCTTCGTCTGTCTCCCCCTTTGTCACTCCCTCCTTACCTCACTCTTCTTTCTCCCTCCCTGTGTCACAACTATGTCGTACTTTTTTCATTTGTCATGTGTTACCTTTTTTTTCTGCATTACTCTCTCCGTATTTCTTTACTTGTACTAACCCCATTTCCTTCACTGCTTTGTTTCCCCATTAATAAGTGCATGCTCTTTTTTCTCTCTCCTCTCTCCGTCTCTCTCTGTCACCCGAAATCTCTTCTTTCATTCCGCTCTTCCCACTGTCTTTCCCTCCCTTCCTCCCTCCCTCTCCCTCCCCTTGTCTTCCCTTCTTAACATCCCCCTCCCCTTTCTTGCCCTAATAATTAACCTGTTTTCTTCCCACCCGTAATCTCTACTTTCTCTCCGCAAATTTCTCTAATTTCTCTATTTCTCTCCCTCCCTTTTAACTAGAATGTGATTCGTTCTACTCAGCCTCAATGCTTTCGTCTTATCCTGCTTAGTTCTTTCCCTGCGTCCTTGCCATAATAACGCACTTTCTTCCTCCTCCCCGTTACCTTGTCTTCTTTTCTAATTTTTCTCATATCGTTCTCAGTGTTCCGTTCCGTAGCTCTCTTTCTCACTTTCTCCTTTTGTTATCCCTATTTCTATGTTTGCTCCATTCCAATTTTCTCTCAGCTGTCTCCTCTTTTGTCTCTGCTTCCTGTCTCCCAGCCTTCCGATTCACATCACCCTTTTCTCTTTCCCTTTCACACTGCTTGTATCTCATTTCACCTCTCACTGTCTCTTCTTCTCACTCTCTGTTTCTTAACTCTCGTTGTTCTCTCCTTGCCTCTCCCCTTTTTATTTTCTCCGTAACTGCACTCTCATTCCTCATTATTCCACTCTCCCTCTCCACCTGTCGCCCCCTGTCTCTTAACTCTCTCTCTCTCTCTCTCTCTCTTTCAGTGCAGTAAATTTTTCCTAACTTGGTTTATGTATATACTGTGCTATTTCTTTATTAGTTGTTCGGACTACACGTAATTAGAGAGGTGCTTGAAGTACAGAAACCCCTAGCTGGCTGTGAGTGAGAGCATGGAAGGTACCGGGTGGGGTTATGGGGTCGGAGAGAAAAGTGGGGGGGTTGGGTGGGAGTGTGGGACTATGAGGAAGGGAGGAGGAGGGGATAGCTCTCCATCGAGCAGTGTTACAAACGCCTTAGTCCACAGAAAAGGAACTTATTCCGACGTCTGTGCGTGTGATTGAAAGTATGTCTGTATATATGCATGGAAGTGTGGTTGTGTATGTATATATATATATATATATATATATATATATATATGTTTGTATATGTATGTATATATGGGTGTCTGTATATACATATATATATCTGGCCTTAATGACCAGGGGCTTTGCCCCAATGGTCGATAGGCCAAAAAAAAAAAAAAAAAAAAAAAAAGGGCTTTGAAGTGAGTATAGAAAATGTAGGAAGATACAGAGATGGGTTTGCTAACTTTGCTATCAGTCGCCTCAGACAGTTGAGTCTTAGTAGAGAAGAGAAGGTGAGGTTTGGAGAGGGAAAGGTGGTGTTCAAGAGGGAGAAAATTAGAGAAAAGGTTGCGAATGTTGCAGATATGAAGAAGAAATGAGTTTGACAGTGGTTGCAGGCATTTCGCCTGGTCGTCACAAAGAGAGGGGCCGATGAATGGGCTTTGATAGCCCCCTTCCCCCCCCCCCGGGGACTCCGAGGCTAATATAGCAAACATGAAGAGAGTTAAATAAGTTACTCACATGTAGACATCGCCGTATTTCTTGTGTAGTTCTTCCAGTTGGTCCTCCACACGCTTCCTGGTCAGTGGAATATAACCCACTAAAGGCAAACCCCATCTTCCTGTGGGATTAATAAAGCTACAAGTAAAGTAACAGCAATAAAAATATACTCTCTTAGAATCAGCTTAAATCAGCCGTTCTCCATATTTAGTGTTTACTTATGAGAATTTCATTAGAATGAGGTGCCAGTCATGATATAATATGGATAGGATGTAGTGACGTTGTAGAATATGAAGCTACTCACGAAAAAAATGCTACGGACATGAGGAAGAGTCATAACATTGCCATATTCGTCTGTCAAATTGTGGGTCTCATTAAACAAACTATAACAACAACACAAGTAATAACAATAACGGAAGCAATGACAACAGTTCATTAATGACAGTCCTCCATAATAATAATAATAATAATAATAATAATTATAATAATAATAATCATGTACAATAAAAACACAAAATGATAATTTTCACTTTACCTTAAAAAGTTATGAACAAAGAACAAAAACGATAACATCGTCATCATCATCATGACCGTTTTTCCTCACTTAACACCATTAACAATGCCAGTAGTAATTGTCATGGGGTTTTTAAAATATCACGGGGTTTTTAAAATAAATGCTTATATTATTATTTAATTGATAATAATATTCAATAATATTGATAATATTGCAGAGCAGAGACAATGATTGTCTTACTAAATCAAGCAATGATTCTTTACACTGGCTTACTTCGCCGATTTTCTCAGAACGAGAATTTATAAACTTTCTCAACAGTACACAGCAGAGACTAATTACTCACAAATGCTGATTACTAGTACTGTTAGCCTCTGGAGAAAGTTACTTCACCCCTGACAATAAATAACTAATACTAATAATATCAGGTTCTTGCTGATGCTTAACTCCTAGGTGGCACAACGGATTTTAAGCTTAATACACAAGACTGGCCTAAGTACCAGTTATGAATGGCAAACGTTTATGCAAGCTAGGAGCTATAAAAGAAATAAGCTTAATTGCAGAGAAATGAAACAAGAGTTTACATTATATTAAGCTCAAGAAAAAGAACTGTTAAATTTATTGATTACAAAATAAATTTGACGTTACATTTCAAAATCAAATAAAGAGATCGCACTCACTCACTCACACAAGAGCTAAATCCTTACGCCTAGGAAAAACACCTTAACTGAACTCTTAAGACTAGGAAAACGAAAAGAAATACTGGCCGATGAATGCTGTGTATCACCCAAATCAAGGGTGGGAGCCCGGGAAAGCTGTATTCTAGTAGAGCCTGGGCTGACTTCTCACTTGTTGGAGCACAGATCCTTCCTCCATCAAAGCAAACACTCGACTGCTTTCAAAATATGATGTATGGGCAGGACGCACAAGCCACCGGAAGAAGGCGTGGCTAAAGGTTGAGGCAAGCAGGGGCGAACAATAAAGAAACAATAGTATCGCTCAGTAGAGCACTTAGTGACGTGCATTAATCGGCCGCTTTTGAAACAGTAACGAATGTTTTGAAAAGTATACCCCGAAATGGAGAGAGAAACGGTTAACTGAGCGATACACAGTGAGTTTTCCACTAATAGTTCGTGGCTTCTCACAAAAGGGAAATGTCGCGAATTTGATTCGTGACAGTAATATCAGCAACAGCAACGACAATCGCTGTGTTGAATATACAAAATAGTTCCTTTAGCCTATCTGTATTTTTATTTTTTTCCGCTCAGGAGCGAGAGGGCCAGTGCTGGGTTATTTAGTCTAGACGGCTGAGGCAAGAGTAACCTGATCCTGACCTGTATTACGTGAACAGCAAACCCCATAACCCCTCCTTCCCACACTGTTAAAGGCCATATGCGTTGAAGCCACTTAATCCATACACCACCTTACAATAATTTGGTTACAATAATTACAATAATATCTTTGACATTACAGTTCAATATCCTGTTGTATGTTTCTGAAGCAACCTATGTCAGTATGGAAACTATAATGGATACAGGAGGGGATTGAAAAGGTGTATAAGGAAAACAAAACTATTTTCACGGACCTGCTGCGAAACAATTGCAGACAGTTTTTAAAACTTTCTCTCTTTGAAACTCAGAATATGTGAAACTGTTTTATTAAAATGCCTCCTTATGGCCAAAATTAAAAATTGCTAAATAATGCTGATGCGACTGCTGACATGTCAGATCAGCTCAAAAATTCAAGCTGAACGACTTTGTATTTCATAAAAACAAAGGTCGCAAAAATGCCTCCTTATAGCAGAAAGTGAAAATCGTCAAATAGTCAGCTGATGCGTCAGCTGACACAACAGCGTACACGTTAAATCTCTGACGCAACAGCTGACATGGCAGCTCAAATTATCAAGCTGAACAACTCTGAATTTCAACAGAGAGTCGCTAAAATGTCTCCTTATAGCAGTAACTGAAAATCATCTAATAGCTGATAAGTCAGCAGATGCAACAGCAGACATACTAAATCAACCCCAAATTTCAAACTGAGCAACGTTGTATTTCATTAAAAAAAAAAAAAAAATGCTCAGAGTTCTCCAAGAGCTGATATTAGAACTTTCCTTGATGAAGGAACAAAAAAAAAATAATTCCCCAGGAGTACCAGTGATAGACCTTTCAGCTTCGCCGCAGGTGATAAACCGCGAAGGAAGAGGTGCTACGAAACCCCATATCAGGCTTGGGTTCAAGCACAGGTGACAGTACTAAACTTCAAGTACCAAAGAAAAGTTCAAGTAAAAGTACAAGTACAGAAGATTTGCTTAGTTCTTAAGTCCAAGTACTTGACAATGAACTCAGGTACAAGTACAGTAAATTTCAACAGGGTATTTATTATTATTATTATTGTTAAATGACATGTTTATTTCAAATTCACTAGCTAATACCTAATGAAGAAGCATATGATGGTGATAAATGCAGTAACCTTACACAAATAGAAATAAGCTCAATAAAGCTCTTTTATCTGTGCAGTTCTCAGATTTTAGGCAGTGAACCCAGGCCCACAGGGCATTAAGTGGGTGAAGATCTGCCTGCAAGGCAGTAAGAGCTGCCCATAGTGCCTAGTGAGTGAAGTTGATCAGAAGTGAGCCCACTCCCTGGTAAAGGTAATGATTCAAATTTAGATAAAATATCAATATTTAACTGATAATCCGGAATTTAATAATAAAAAGGAAATTTGTGGTACAAAACATAAGTGTGGTACCCGCAATCTTTAAAAATATGAAAGACAGTTAAGTTTCTCTTAGCTTGCAATTAAATTTGTAATAAACATTGGTGTGATACTTGCAATCTTTATAAATATGAAAGTAAAATATATCTTCCTTGGTTTGCAGTTTATGATTAAATTAGAAATGATAATGGCAGATATTTAAACATTAAATATTTATGCTCAACCTGTGTGGGCTCGGATGGGGGTGAGAGTAGGATGCTTTTAATGTTCACACAAAAAAAAGCTTGTGATGGCTAAAAACTAAGTTTCCTGCTTGGTATAGGCTATCTCGCATTTATTTGCCACGTTTCATCACCAAAGAAATCCAAATTCGACCAAAACCTCTTTGTCTTATAACGTAATTTCTTAAGTCAAATTCCAACAAATTTAGCTTTAAAGGCTGATGTACAGTTACTTTCACCATACAAAAAAGCTCATACAAGTTTGAGGTCAGGTCACCGGTCAACATCAGAGCCAATCTCGGTGCATGTCCATCACAATATCTGACTGATTTCAATGCTTATTAATGCTAACGCATGGCATTTTCGCCATACTTTCAATTAGGAACACAATTGTATGACTATAAAGAAAAAATGAAGCTTTCATTAAGTCACTACATGTCAAGTGTGGTCAGATCAGGTCACTTTTGGAGCATGATATACCAACTTCACGCTGCATGCAGATTTCCTTGAAATTTCCAGTAGTATCCTCTGGTAATCTGATGCGGCTCCATGTGTCAAAATGCTTTGATGATGCCATGATGTCATTAGGACTGTTATAAATGATGACTGATGAAATACCAGTACTGAAGCGAGAGGTTACAGACAGGATGAAAATAAACATGCTGGTGCCTGTTGAGACTTGAAGTGTGTGCACCAGAGTTGCCAGAGAGGACTACCAGTAACTGAGCTTATTATTATGATAAAAAAATTAATTTACAGCCAGTATAAATAAATACTATAACTTATAATACCGGCAATTAGTTTAATGCCACTGACAAAGTAGTTATTACCACTTGATTATTTGAGCAATGTACCTTACATGATTGTACTGTACTTGAAAAGTACTTGAAAGTACTCGATTTTTTTCAGTAACATTTGGCTCAAGTACAAGTACACTGATTTTTAACAATCCCAAGTACAAGTATACATACTCAAGATTTTGTACTTAAGTTCAAGTACAAGTACTTGTTGCCTGAGCCAAGCCTGCCCCATATGCTGCGGTACCTAGATTGTGACCATGGTTGAGCAGGGCAATAGGGTTTAATTGCCGCCTTGAAAGGTATTGCAAAGATAATACAATACCTTTCATAGACAGCTGGGACCGGTTTTATGGACGAAGTGCCTTGTATAGTTGGGATGGGACTCATCTTAGCAGGCAAGGAGTTACTGTTTTAGCTGGAATGATAGACAGGGAGTTGGAGGGATTTTTTCGAGATTGAGAAGTAGGTGTACAGGAAGATGCAGCAACTACAGTCAGAAATCATTATTACCATGTTTGGATAGATGCATCGATACTTGCAAAATTAAGAACAAAAGTTCAACCAATAGTGTAGATACATCCACTCAGGCACCTCAAATTGAGCAGGCGATGATAGATGATAGAACAAGCGATGATAGAAGGGCGATAAGCGATAGTACAAAAAATTGTTATATTAGTAAAGTAAAGAGTTTCCCAGTTAGTAATAAAATAAATAACAGTAAATGCCAAGGTAAAGGCATAACTACTCGTAATAATCTGAAAGTGTACTACACAAACAGCCGGAGTTTACGTAATAAAATGGATGAACTGAGGGCTTTAATTTGTACAGAGAAAATAGACATTGCCGTTATTAGTGAAACTTGGATGAATACAGACACTCGAGAATTTTTAGCAGAATATCAGATAAAAGGCTATAATATTTTTGTGTCAAACCGTCAGGGAAGAAAGGGGGAGGGGTAGCTATTTATGTAAAGGATTCACTAAACTGTTACAATAAAGCAGACATTAAAGTAAATAGGGACACAGAAAGTGTCTGGGTTGAAATTAGTAACAATAGGGAGAAATTAGTCTTAGGAGCAATTTACAGATCTCCAAAATTAAGTAGAGCTGATAGTAAATACCTCTGGGAGGAAATTAGGAAAGCATCACAGTCCAGCTTAGTAATAATTGTTGGGGACCTTAATCTGCCAAGGATAGATTGGAGAAATCAGACAGGAGATGCAGAGTCAGAGGAATTTCTAGAGGTAGTACAGGATAATTTCCTTTATCAGTATATCAGGGAGCCCACCAGAGGTAATAATATACTAGATTTGGTTTTAGCTAATAAAGAAAATATCATTAGCGATATAGAGGTTGGTGGACGACTTGGTAATAGCGATCATGAAGAAATTAAGTTCAAATTTATTTGGGATGTCTGTTCCACTGAAAATACCTCCACCGTTCCTAATTTTCGTCTAGGAGATTTCGATGGCTTAAGAGCTTATTTTCGAACGGTATTCCACAGGGAGATTAGCTATTTGAGGGAATGTCAGGTTAGTGGGGATCCCCAGGTCATAGTTCAGGCGCAGGAAGCACGTGGGGACGTCCGTCAGGTGTCTGTGAGGGGGAGGTGGTAGATAGGAATGTAGTCCAGGTGACGGAAATTAACTCAGCTCCAGTACCAAACAGACGTTCGACCAGTGAGAAGTATAACGAGTTAATAAATATAATATACGGAGGCCAAGATAGATATATTCCTTCAAAACCGTTTAGAACTAACAATTCAGAACCAAGATGGTTAAACAACAGATTAAAATCTCTCATAGGCCAAAGGAAAGGAATATATAGAAAAATAAAACGTGGAGAGGAACACTTACGTAACCGGTACACAATTTTAAATAGAGAAGTAAAGAGGGAGATAAGAAAAGCAAAGAGAAGTTATGAAATTAAGGTTGCAAGTGAATCAAAAGTAAACCCCAAGGGTTTTTATCAAATGTACCGAACGAAAAATAAAGATAGGATAGGACCACTCAGAACAGAATCAGGTGACATTACCAGTGAAGATAAAAAAATGTGCTCCATCCTAAATAATTATTTCATATCAGTATTCACCAAGGAAAATCTAAGCCTGGTCCCTCAAGCAGCAAATATTTACCATGAGAATACGGAAAATATTCTTAGTAAAATAACCATTAATAAGGAGGACGTATTGAAAGAAATTAACAAGTTAAAACCTCAAAAATCGCCAGGTCCGGACGATATATATGCAAAAATTATAAAAGAAACCAAAGAAGAATTATGTCAGCCACTTTTAACGTTATTTAATGACTCTTTAAGTTCAGGAGAAGTTCCAGAGGCGTGGAAAACCGCAAACGTAGTGCCCATCTTTAAAAAGGGTGATAAATCAGCTGCGTCGAATTATCGTCCGATAAGTCTAACGTCAATAGCAGGAAAAATGTTAGAGTCAATTTTGGCAAATAAGATTAGAGAACACTTAGAAAGATTTAATCTTATAAACGAAAGTCAGCACGGATTCAGGCAAGGACGATCCTGCCTCACAAATTTGTTGTCATTCTACTCGGAGGTCTATGAGGCAGTAGATAGCGATAAAGCTTACGATGTTATTTATCTGGACTTCAGTAAAGCTTTTGATAGAGTCCCACACGAAAGGTTAGTTAGAAAGGTTCGAGCACACGGTATAGACGGCGATATCTTAAAATGGATAGAATCCTGGCTGAAAGGACGAAAGCAGAGAGTATTAATAAATGGAACTAAGTCGGACTGGGGATTAGTAACTAGCGGTGTACCACAGGGTTCAGTACTCGGTCCCTTATTATTTATCATATATATAAATGATCTAGACTTAGGAGTCAATAGCAGCATCAGCAAATTTGCCGACGATACAAAAATAGGGCGTATCATTAACTCGACTGACGATTGCCATTACTTACAAAAAGACCTCGATACATTGTCCAAATGGTCTAAAACTTGGCAAATGGAATTTAACGTTGAAAAATGTAAAGTACTTAACGTAGGCAAGACCATTGGAGATACTAAATACAGCTTAGATAACAAAGAAATTAGCAAATCGGAATGCGAGAGAGATCTAGGAGTTATGATTAGTAACGACCTTAAACCTAGGCAACAGTGCATTAATGCGAGAAATAAAGCAAATAGGGTCCTAGGATTTATTTCGAGAAGCGTGAGCAATAGATCATCTAAAGTAATACTGAAACTTTATCTAGCATTAGTAAGGCCACATTTAGACTACGCAGTACAATTTTGGTGTCCTTACTATAGAATGGATATTAATTCGTTAGAAAATGTACAGAGAAGAATGACTAAAATGATACATGACGTCCGGAACCTGTCATATGAAGACAGACTAAAAAGACTAAGTCTGCATTCGCTAGAGAGGCGTAGAGTAAGGGGAGACTTAATTGAGGTTTTTAAGTGGATGAATGGTATAAATAAGGGAGATATTAGCAAGGTACTTAAAGTGAGCATACAGGATAGAACTAGAAATAATGGTTTCAAACTAGAAAAATTCCGTTTCAGAAAGGAAATCGGTAGAAATTGGTTTGGTAATAGAGTAGTAGACGAATGGAATAAGCTACCTAGTAAAGTAGTTGCTGCCTCTTCCATTGAGAGTTTCAAGCATAGGCTAGATAAGCATATGACAAATAAGGGGTGGATATAGAATAAAGAAAATATTATAACCAATACTAACTAAAAAATAAATTTTCTTTTCAGGTTACACTATGATAGTCTCTATTCTCCTTTCACACTTTCCTGTAAAATGTCCACGCCAGTTTTTCTATACGGCGTGGTGTTCTTTCTGACTTTTTCCTGCCGGCTTCGGCTGGAGGGTTTGGAGGGCGGGGGAGAGCCTTCTTCTTTGCTATCCTTATCTCATTCTAGTAGTTCAGTTACTCTTCTAGGAGCTGCCTAGCATGGGCCAACCGGCCTACTGCAGTTATCCTCTCTTCTTATGTTCTTATGTTCTTATATAATCACTATCACCATCGTCAGTGTCATGAATATACTCGTAGAAACATCCTGTTTTGTACCATGATGAGCTACAAAGCATTAGGTGAAGTGTACCTTCATATACCTTGTTCATGTTTATTTTTTTAATAACAGAACAGAGGAATGAAAAAGTCATTTTAAAAAAATCCATACACCTGATTATAGGTGTCCTCATCTCATAAAAATAACAATTGGACTAGAACAGATTTAGGTTGAAATTTGGGAGGAAACCACTCTGGGGAAGTGAATTTCAAAGAGATGCAGTTTGGGGAATAAGACAATTCTTATAGGCAGAAGATCTGCAACATGACAATGTGACAGTCCAGTCATGGCGCTACCAGATGCCTGTGTAGAGGGGGGGAATGCATGGAGAGGTGGCACAATGGATACAATTTCTTTTGAGCGTTTGCCATAAAAGTATCTGTAAAGTAATGCAAGGGAGGCAACAGTTCTTCTACTTGTAGGGGAGGTAGTTAATTTGCAATAGTAGGGTTACTAATAATTTTAACAACTTTGTTGTGAATTTTGTCTAGTTGTTTTGGTGTAACCTCTCCACATCTATTCCACAAGGGTGAACAATATTCCAGCTGAGAGCACACATGACTCTTGTCAATTATAACTAACTGCTCGTCAGTGAAGAACTAACTGACTCTGTACAATAATCTAAGTTTCTTTGAAGCGGTTTTAGCTTGATATAACATTAGAGGTCCAGCTGAGGGCAATGTTGAGTGAAACACCGAAAATTTCAATACTTTTAGAGATAGGAATATTAGCAGCATTGAAGGTAAAATGGGAATCGGCAATATCTGTCTACGAGTAAATCACACACTTGCTTTTCCTAGCATTAAATGAGACAATGTTATTTTTTCCTCATTCAGTGATTTTAGCTCAGTCTTGATTTATGGGGATTGCTGTACTGAGTTGTGAGTCAGAGATATTAAACTTTGTGAATGGGTGTTTATATGTGAATGAACTATGAAGTTGAGTCATCTGCATATGAATGAATGGGATTATGGGTGACAGATAAGGGATCATCAGTATGAATTAGGAATTGGGTTGGAGCCAGAACTGATCCTTGTGACACACTGGCATTAATCGAGTGGAAATTGGAGTATACATCATCTACATTTACTCTTATCTTTCTCTCACTGAGATATAAGAAAATCAGAGGAACAAAAGATAATAGGCCATAGCAAGGGAGTTTGGATAGCAGGGAATGGTGCCACACTTTGTCAGAAGTTTTAGAAATATCAAGGGCTACTGCATGAGTTTTTCCATGTTGGTCAATTGACTCATGGATGGTATGAGTCAGTTGATTGAGTGCATTAAGAGTGGATCTTTCGTGGCAAAAATCATACTACCTCTCACTAATTATTGTGACAGCAATTGGTCTGTAATCAGAATTAGGGAATGAAGTACATATGCATAGTCTGAATAATTTAGCTTGAAGAGGAGTTCCATTTGGACCTAGAGCTTTGTTGATTGGTAAATTGTCTAGGATAAATTTTGTCTATCTAGTCAGTATCTTATGTGGAGCAATTTCGATAGTGAAGTCCTAGTACAGGGACGTTGTGGCTGACTTCCTCTAAAGTAGAATTTCTGGCAAATGTACTGGTAAGGATGTTC
Source organism: Coenobita brevimanus (assembly GCF_032717465.1). Lineage (NCBI taxonomy): Eukaryota > Metazoa > Arthropoda > Malacostraca > Decapoda > Coenobitidae > Coenobita > Coenobita brevimanus. The sequence continues at coordinate 31,438,097 of NC_137008.1, read as the reverse complement.
CTTTCCTACGCTGGTCATTTATAGTGTTACCATCTGAAGATTTTAGTGGGGGAATGGATCATGACTTGTTAAAGTTACTAGTGAAAAAACTGAGAGTTGACCAGAATTTTCTCTTGTCATTGGGATTATTTAATAGTCTGGATGCTTGGTTGCGAAGAAAGTTTGGTTTTGCGAGATTTATTACTGCTTTTGCATGGCTTCTAGCAATTATACATTGGCTAATTATTCAGATGTTTTTTATTCTAAATAAGAATTATATGCTAAAGGACTTTTCGGTCGTTGCTTGGGCACAGTTGCTGTCAAACCATTTTGGGAAGTCCGATCTTTTAGTGATCTGTTGACTGAATATGAACAATTCCATGCCAGCTTGTATTACGTCATTAATGTGGGACTGGATAGAATTGATGTCATTGGAGGAAAAAGGCTACCATGGAAGAGCAAAAGAAATAATTCCTAAATCCATCCCTGTCCGCCCAGTCATGTAGCCATCTGGTTACTCTGGCAGGCTCAGAATAAGGAGGATTAGGGGAACTGACTAATGAGGCTTTGATGAGATTGTGGTCGGATGATCCAAATGGTGACAGTACTTCTATCCTGTATTGATCGTGATTATTTGTCAGGAATAGGTCCAAGAGACAGGCATTATGAACAGGATTATCTGGTATTCTTTTTGCTTGTTTTACCAATTGCATGAGATTGAACGATTCTGCAAACTGCTAGCAATCTAGACCAGTATCATCAGTGCTGGCAGAATGCAATAATCATTCCACATTATGAACGTTAAAGTCGCCCAAAACGGTAATTTAAGTGGCAAGAGTGAAGTTAAGGTTAGTCGAGTATGTGGATATGGAGTCAAATACGCCGAGTTCTGAAAAAAAAAAAAAAAAAAAACATTGGGGAAATGATAAACAACACAGATATATTTGGTAATATTTAGATAATTTAGTTTAGTCAATAATCAAAATTAGCTGAGGTGAAGTTTAAAACAGAGTCAACTGCAAATCATATTTGGTATAGCAACAGATGTCACCCTTGTTACGGAAGTTCGTGAGGTGATTGTAACCATGAAAACAAAATAGGGATATACTGTTAAAAATGTGGGGTAAGAAAAGGGTAAATGTAGCTGCTACGTGTTTTTACGTCAATAATTTACTCTTTTCAGAAAATTACCCTTTATGAAAGGACATAAAGGTGTTAGGAAACGAGATTTGCCAGTTAGGTAGCCGAGATTTTTCTCGATGTTTCATGATGTTTACGGTAGCTAGTTCCGGTACGAGTCAGTTGCCAGTTTGCCTGCTGTTTTTGAGCGTAGTTATTTTGCAAGTTGTACATTAATTTTTGTGCTCTTTTTCTTTATAATGTTTTATTTAAGTGATTGTTTGTTAAATTATGTAATGAAATTGTTTGTATGGTAAATGATTTAGAGTGTTATGTAATGTAAGACAACTCTGGCATGTTTTGTTATCTCCGAGTTGGCAACTGTTGTTCTCGTAGAATGTAGAAGATTCTTGACTAATGCAAGCTTATATAAAGATGGGGTAGAGACTATTTCAAGTTCAATTGGTTTTCAGTTCAGTTTGAGTGTAATGCAGTGTCAGTGCAGTGAAGTTTGTACATTTTCGGTACTTGTGTGATAACAGTGCAGTGTTGTCAGGCATTAAGTGTAATAACAGTAAAGTGTTGTCAGGCACTGAGTGTAATAACAGTGAAGTGTTCTCAAGCCTTAAGTGTAAAAGCAGTTAGTAAAGTTTGTATAGCTCCAGTGCTTGTAAGAACAATGAAGTGAAGTTGGAAAGCATTAAGTGGAATTATTTGGAAAATAAAGACAGTGAACTTTAAGAAGCCACTGTTTATTTTCGCCTGAGCTGATCTTGTGTGCTGTACACTGATAGGCTGACCATAGGAAGAAAAACTCACTGGGCAACGTCCTTCCTATATTGAACTACTGCTGTTGGAGCCTGTGGCAGTGTGGGACGGGGCCACTGGTGTCAGGAGTGGGATTATTATTAAGAGATGCATTGAGGCTAAACTTCGACATGGAGCAAGAGGTTGTGCAGACAGATCCCGAGCTGGCCAGGAGGACGAGGTGTCATTGGCTGCAATTATGAAGCTATTACAAGCACAAATACAGGCACAAAATAAAGGACAGAAAGACCTCAGGAACGAACTCAAAGATCAACTACAGGCCCAAAGTGTACAATTACAGGCACAGAATGAAGGACAGAAAGAACTCAAAGAACAATTGCAGGCACAGAATGAAGGTCAGAAAGAACTCAAAGATCAACTAGAGTCACAACGTGAGGAACAAAAAGAACGATATAAACAACTCCAAGAGGCATTACAGGAGCAACAGAGGGAAGAACAACTGAGGAAGCAAGGATAACTAGATGCATTCATGGGGGAAATGAAGGAAGAACAGCAACAGCTTAAGCAAGAAGTAGATGCCAAGCTAGAGCAGCAGAAGTATGAGGTAAGCAATAATGTGATGGAGTGTAAACAGCACGTAGACGACCAGTTGAAAACAATTAGTGAGGAAATACTGGAGTGCAGACAGCATGTAGATAACCAGTTGAAGCATGTAGTTGACCATCTGCAGATAACTGGTGGGATAATTGAGGCTGTAGAGAAATATTGCACTGCTGAGCCTCAGGTTAGTGTACAGAGGGCATATGAAAGGAGAGGACGGTGTATGGTGAATCTTGACGGATCCCAGACATCTAAATGTAACAATACAGGGCTGAATAATCAGAATGTAGGAGATTTAAGTCCTGGCCTTAATTATGATGCCCCAGTTATCAGACTCCAAATCAGTGAACTGCATGGCTATAATGGGGGTCCAATTAAAAAGAAACCTTAGGAATATGATGGTAGAGTATCTTGAGAAGCTTACTGTGCACAGTATGAGTTACGTGCGGATCAGAATGGTTGGGATGTTATGCAGAGGGCAGTGCAGCTTACTACTAGCCTTGAGGGTGCCGTGATGGAAATTCTGGGCCAGATGTCAGTGATGGAGAGTAACAGTTATTAGTCCCTAGTGAAGGCTGGTGATGAGAGGCAACAACCAACCACATTTTCCCAAGAAGCCCCACCATTGAGGAAATGCAGGAGTACTTTGATGAATAGTGTGCGAAAGACAAAGAACAGACGACATGCAGTGTAGCAGGAATGGGAATCATAGGAAGAAATGTTGCCATACTGCAGTGACAGGGCCAGAGTCAGATGAAGACCTGAAGAGGATGCAGATGGAGGATGCAGATTTACAGCCAGTGCTAGAGTGGCTCCAGCGCAGTACAGTGCGACCATCTTGGAAAGAAGTTTCTAGGTTAAGCCCTGTGACCAAGAGCTACTGGAGTCAGTGGGACCTTCATTATTTGAACAATGGACTACTGGAGCATCAGTGGGAGACACCCGATGGCCTCAGCAAGTATTGGCAACTGGTAGTTCCGAAGAAGATGAGGTCCAAGATCTTGGATGAGTCCCATAACCAGATCAGTGGTAGGCACCTGGGAGTGAAGAAAACTCTAAGCCGGCTGTGACAGAGATTCTACTGGACTGGCATACACCAGGATGTTGAAGAGTGATGTTGTGCCTGTTACGTGTGTTGTGCCAAGAAAGGACCCAAAACACGTGGTTGTGCCCCTCTCCAGGTGTACCAAGTGGGTGCACCAATGGAAAGAGTTGTGGTGGACATTGCTGGATCTTTGCCACTCACTGAAAGGGGAAACCGATATATATGTGTCGCCATGGACTACTTCACAAAGTGGCCAGAAGCCTATGCTATCCCTGATCAAGAGGCTGCAACTGTTACTCAGGTGTTGGTTGATTAGTTTTTCTGTCATTTTGGGATGCCACAAGAGCTAGATTCAGACCAGGGTAGAACCTTCGAGTCTGCTGTGTTCCGTGAATGCTGCAAATTATTGGGGATCAAGAAGACCAGGACGATCCCCGTAAGACCACAGTCAGATGATATGGTGGAGAAATTCAACTAGACTCTAGGACAAGAACTGGCCAAGTACTGTGTAGGTGGACAAACAGAATGGGACCAGAAATTACCTGCATTGTTGATGGCATATCGGTTTGCATTCCATGAGTCTACCACCTACACCCCTGCAAAACTGATGTTGGGCCACGAGTTATGCTTACCTGTTGACTTGTTAATGGGAATACCACCTGGTGAAGAGTTGCCTACAGACACTTCCAGCTATGTGAAGCACCTTCAGGAAAGGCTGGCTGAGGTACATCATCAAGTGCAAGGAACCCTCAAGTTTTCAGTAGAGGTGATGAAGAGCAAGTATGATGCCAAGGCAAATGAGGTGAGCTTCAAGGCTGGTGTCCAAGTTTGGTTATACAGTCCACAGTGAAAGAAGGGTCAGTCACCGAAACTGTAGAGCCCATGGGACGGGCCTTACACTGTGTTGGACCGCCTATCAGAAGTAACATATCGGATTCGGGGAGGCAGGAAGTCTTGCCCAAAGGTGGTACACGTGAACCATCTGTGGCAGTACCATGGGCCAGGACAGTACAGCTGGGACGTCTCCAAGAAACTGTGCTCACCCGCAACTGAGGATGTTGAGAAGGACCAAGGAGTTGAGGTACAAGAGGATGGTGACAGTTCCCCAAAAGAAGAAGCGAATCAAGAAGAGGACAAAGACCTTCCTGGAGGAGTCGGCTGTGCAGAGGAGCAAGGACATCATCAGAAGCGGCATAGAAGAAGACCTGATAAGTTGAAAGCTTATTTTGTGTATAGTTAGATGTTCCATTAAGATTAAGGTTTGTGTTTGTATATACTGTGTAGTTTTGTCGGGATGACAAAGAACTAGGGAGGGGATAGTGTTAGGAAGCAAGATCTCCCAGTTAGGTAGCCGAGATTTTTCTCGATGTTTCATGATGTTTACGGTAGCTAGTTCCGGTACGAGTCAGTTGCCAGTTTGCCTGCTGTTTGTGAACGTAGTTATTTCGTAAGTTGTACATTAATTTTTGTGCTCTTTTTATTTATAATGTTTTATTTAAGTGATTGCTTGTTAAATTATGTAATTGAAATTAAGTTTGTATGGTAAATGAGTTCGAGTGTTATGTAATGTAAGACAACTCTGGCATGTTTTGATATCTCCGAGTTGGCAACTGTTGTTCTCGTAGAATGTAGAAGATTCTTGAATAATGCAAGCTTATATAAAGATGGGGCTATTTCATATTCAGTTAGTTTTCAGTTAGTTTGAGTGTAGTGCAGTGTTAGTGCAGTGAAGTTTGTATATTTTCGGTACTTGTGTGATAACAGTGAAGTGTTGTCAGGCATTAAGTGTAATAACAGTGAAGTGTTGTCAGGCATTAAGTGTAGTAACAGTGAAGTGTTGTCAGGCATTAAGTGTAATAACAGAGAAGTGTTGTGAAGCATTAAGTGTAATTTCAGTTATTAAAGTCTGTATAGCTCCAGTGCTTGGGAGAAAAATGAAATGAAGTCGGAAAGCATTAAGTGAAATTATTTGGAAAATAAAGACAGTGAACTTTAAGAAGCCACTGTTTACTTTCGCCTCAGCTGATCTTATGTACTGTACACCGAAAGGCTGACCGTAGGAAGAACAACTCACTGGGCAACGTCCTTCCTATACTGAACTTCTGCTGTTGGAGCCTGTGGCAGTGTCCATTTCCTACCCTAAGTTCCAGGAAATTCACATTACTTGACATAAGAAACCGATCTTTATAAATGATGTAGAATATTACACTGAATAAAGAATTAAGTGCAATATTTGATACTTGTTGCAGAAAGTATCAAAAATTGAATGAAATGAAATGCCCGGTTTCGTCCTATATTGAGGACGCTGGGTGCCACTGGGTTAAAGAAACTGACTGATTTGTCAATGTTTAAGCCATAGGGTGTTGGAACTCCTGTGCGAGGGATTTTGCTGGAAGGGCATTAGGTGTACCGTCCTGCCCTCAGCCTGTCGGCTCATGGTCACGCAGCTCACAGGTCCCTACCCAGGGGTTCTCTTCTTGATTAAATTTCGAAAATGCCCGGTTTTGTCCTATACTGAGGACGCTGGGTGCCAGTGAGTTAAGGAAGCTGACTGATTTGTCGATGTTTAAGCCATAGGGCGTTGGAACTCCTGTGCGAGGGATTTTGCTGGAAGGGCACTCGGCTCATGGTCGCGAAGCTGACAGGTCCCTACCCAGGGGTTCCCTTGTTGATTAAATTTCGAAAATGCCCAGTTTCGTCCTATATTGAGGACGCTGGGTGTCAGTGGCTTACAGAAGCTGACTGATTTGTCGATGTTTAAGCAATGGGGTGCTGGAACTCCTGCGTGAGGGATTTTGCTGGAAGGGTGTTAGGCGTGCCGCACTCCACCTGTTGGCTCCTATTCGCAAAAGTTCATAGGTCCCTACCGGGTGGTTCCCTTCTTGATCATATTTTGAAAATGCTTAGTTTCGTCCTATGTTGAGGACACTGGGTGCCAGTGGGTTAAAGAAGCTGATTGATTTGTCGGTGTTTAACCCACCGGGCCCTGGAACTCCTGTGTGAGGGATTTTGCTGGAAGGGTGCTAGGCGTAACGCCCTCAGCCTGTCGGCTCATAGTCGTGAAGCTCATAGGTTCCTACTGGTGGGTTCTGTTCTTGATTAAATTTAGAAAATGCCCAGTTTCGTCCTATAGTGAGGGGACTGGGTGCCAGTGGGTTAAAGAAGCTGATTGATTTGTCGGTGTTTAACCCACCAGGCCCTGGAACTCCTGTGCGAGGGATTTTTCTGGAAGGGTGTTAGGCATATCACCCTCCGCCTGTCAGCTCATAGCCACGAAGCTCATAGGTCCCTACCCAGGGGTTCCCTTCTTTATTAAATTTTGAAAATGCCCAGTTTCGTCCTGTACTGAGGACACTGGGTGGCAATGGGTTAAAGAAGCTGATTGATTTGTCAGTATATATATCTATCTATTTATCTATTGCCAGACGCCTCAATCCTTTTGATGTGGCCACAAACAAATCGCCTCCAAGTCGCCCTGTCCCCCGCCATTTCACTCCCCTGCTCCCAACTCACACCGCCCTCTCTCATATACCTCTCCATCCCATCCCTCCATCTCATCCTCGGCCTCCCCCTCCCTCTTCCCCCCTCCACCTCACTAACATACACTCTCTTCGTCAGTCTTTCACCCTCCATCCTCTCCACATGGCCAAACCACCTCAGTGTGTTCCTCATAACGCTTCCTGTCACATCCACATCCACACCACAACGCTCCTTTATATCCTCATTCGTCAGCCTGTCTCTCCATGTGACTCCACAGGCTCCTCTTAAATAACTCATTTCCACTGCTCTCACTCTTGACTTGTGTCCTTCCAACAACGTCCAAGCTTCACTTCCATACGTTAGAGTTGGTATCACAATACTGTCATGTAGTAACTTTTTCACTTCCATACTCACTTCCCTGTTTCTTATCACTGCTTTCAAAGAACCAGCAACCTTTCTTGCCCGCTGTACCCTTTCAAGCACTTCACCCTCCAAACCTCCATCCTTACTCATCACACTACCCAAGTACTTAAACGTACTCACATTTTCCAATTCCTCACCATCCAACCTCGCTGTACATTCACTGACTTCACCTCTCTCAAAGACCATCATTTTACTCTTCCCTACATTCACCTTTAGATTCCGTTTCTTACACACTCTCCCAAACTCATCCGCCAAGCCTTGCAGCTCTCCTTCGTCTTCACTCAACAACACAGTATCATCTGCAAACAACAGTACAGGGAGTTTCCAAACACTATTCTCTCTCACCAGGGCCACTCCAACATCCACTACCTTACCTTGTACCTCTTTTATTACCCCATCCATGTACAGATTGAACAACCATGGAGACATGACACATCCCTGTTTCAGCCCAACTTTCAAAGAGAAAAATTCACTTAGTTCACCATCCACACGCACTGCAGCCTTCACACCATCGTACATACTCTTCACAGCATTCAACAACTTCCCATCTACTCCATATATTCTTAACACTTTCCACAATCCTTGTCTATCCACCCTGTCATATGCTTTCTTCAAACCATGAAAGCCGCATACAACTTCTTTCCCTTCTCTAGAAACTTTTTCACTAAAGATCTAAGAATGAATATCTGATCTACACAACCTCTTCCCTTCCTAAAGCCTCCCTGTTCTTCTCCAACTAATTTCTCTGTTCTAAGAGTGAGAGAAGAGTTCTGGACTAATTTCTCTAACTCTGTTATTAAGTATCCTACCATACACTTTTCCTATTATAATAAGAAGACAAATGCCCCTATGATTACCACACACTTCTTTTTCCCCTTTTCCTTTTTACAAGGGAATAATTATACCTGACTTCCAATCCTCCGGGACTCTACCTTCCTCCCAGGCCAATCTGCACATCTTCCACATCCATTCTACTACTATCTCTCCCCCATGCTTCAGCATTTCACCACACACTCCATCAATTCCTGGGGCTTTCCCTGATTTAACTTTCTTTATTGCTTCCACAACTTCTATCCTACTGATTTCTTCCTGTCTTCTCACCTCCCTCCTTCTCCCAGCCATTCCCCAGCCACTTATACTCGCATTACTTCCATCTTCTATGTTCAACAATTCCTTAAAGTGTTCTCTCCATCTGCTCACTTTTTCTCCCTTCTGCACTAGTAATCTACCATTTTTATCTTTCACTCCCCTGCTAACTTCACTTCCACCCTGTCTTACTCTTTTCACCTCTTTCCAGAACATTTTCGTACAGTTCCTCCACATTACACTCAAATTCCTTCCAAATTCCTCATCCACTCTCTTCTTACTCTCTCTTACTAATCTTTTCACCTCTCTCTTTCTTTCTACATATAACACTCTCTTCCGCCTCTCAACTTCTTCCACGCCCCTATTTCTCATCCATTCATTGTATGCTTTCTTCTTTTGTGCCACAGCCTGTCTCACCTCTTCAGTCCACCACGCTGTTCCTTGCACCCCCCTCCGTCTTCTCTTCCTTCCACACACCACATCACATGCTGCACATATTTCTTCTATAAATATCCTACACACACCTTCCACGTCCTCCATCTGCTCCAATTCATATTTGCCCAATCGTTCCTCCACTTCTGTCTTATACTCTGCCTTTTTCTCATCCTCTTGTAACCTTCCCACTCTCCTTGCAACTACTTCTTCCTCTCGACGTTCCCTTCTTCTATTCCTCCATCTTACTTGAATCCTAATTCTGGCGACCACCAAGTAGTGGTCAGAAAGTCCACTCCCCCAACCTCTATAAGCTCTTGCATCCATTACACATCTTCGCATCCTTTCATCCACACACACATAATCAATCATTGCCTTCCTTTCATTCAGTTCACCACCCACCCTTCTCATCACTCGCCATGTATACCTGTGAATCATTTTATGCCTGAAGAGGGTATTGGCTATCACCAACCCCCTCCCAGCACAAATGTCCACTAACGCATTCCCGTTCTCATCTATCTCAGCAGGCACACCCCACTCACCAACTATTCCATCCACCTTCACATTCCCAACTTTACCATTCATATCGCCGATCAAAAACACTCCCTCATTCCTTCCAAACTTTTCCATGCACACTTCTACATTTGTCCAGAACTCTTCTCTCACTTTTCTAGCACGATCTTGCATTGGCGCATACACACACACAATCGCCCACATTTGTATTCCAACTTTCAACTTTACCCACACAATCCTTGACCCAAGTGATCCATACTGTCTTATGCTCTTCTTCCATCTTTTACTCACAACCATACATACTCCTTCCTTTGCCCTCTCATTCTCACCTACTCCTGCACATATACCCCATCCATACTCCCATTCTCGCACACTTTCTCCTCTCCATTTTGTTTCAGTTATTCCACATACATCCACTTTCGCACCCTCAAGCACCTGGACAATCTCTCTCTCTTTCACCTCATCATTCGCTCCCCTTACATTCCACGTTCCGATAACCATGTCCTTTGTCCGGTCCTTGGTCGTCATCGTTTGGTCAGTCCTTGTCCGAGGCTTATTGTTTATTTTTTTAGTTAGTTGTTTTCCGGGGAGGGGCACTAACCCTCCGCCAACCCTTTTAGTCGCCTTTTACGACAAGCAGGGATACTGGGGGAGTATTCTTGAAAAAAAAAAACTACCCCCAGGGGGTATATATATATATATATATATATATATATATATATATATATATATATATATATATATATATGATAGATAGATATATTATGTACTGGGCTACAGTTGCTTTTAAGTTTGATAATCTTGTATGGCCCACGAATGATGTTAAAAATATCCTAATGGCCGTTAATAGGAGAAAGGTTCCCCACCCCTGACCTATATGGAACATACTTAATTGCATTTTATTGCACTGTACATAAATATCAATACTAATTTTGTATTAGCCTATATATTTCATATACTATTAAACATATCAACCGCACTTTATACACTGTAACCCAACAGTCTCTAGACTTGCACTCTCTCGTCTCCAGTATAAACACTGAACAATGGTTTCCGCGCCCACAAATATTCTTAAACCCTGCTTATCACAGGAAATTTGCCCATGTCCCTGACGTCCAAGAGAGACTCGATTACCAGGTATGATAAGTTCTTTGCCATACTAGATGTTTAGGTTATTTATATTATATCATTTCACTGTATTGTGCAGTGAGAATTAGTACATCGCCTTTGATTTCCAGAACCTCCAGTCCTAATTTCTTTTGTTTCATTTTAGGAATCACTCCCCCTTTGATACATCTATCTGCTTCACCCCTTCAATAGCTACAGAACCAGCTATGATGGTTGACAGGCCAAAGCAGGTACAATTGGAACTGACTGATGCACAGAATTTGTTATCGTACCGTACTCTACAGAATATTGCACTGGTAAATAGGGCTTGCTTAGGAGCCGAAGGCCTAACCCTCAGAGTCACCATAAGCAGGTAAGGCTCCCAAGCATGTAATAGTACTGGTAGCCGGTGGGTACCAGACCACGTTCTGGAAGTGGTTTTATTACGATATGTTAATCTGTGAATGAAGTACAGAACTGTACTGCATTTTTCATTTGACAATGTACTACAAGACTGCCAGCAGTAGAAAGAGATTATATTTTCTTACCAAATTTTTATGACATAAGCCTACTTAGTTGGCTACATATTTAGATTTTAACCCTTTGACAGGTGAGTGCCTTGTATGATACTACTCAAATAGGCTAACCCTAGATAATTTTATTCAGCCAACGTAAAACTGCATTCACTCATGGTTAAAATAAGGGTAATTATTACTTTTAAAGCCGTACTACTTTCTGTTTTTAAAACGTGTATTTTCTTACGGTTTTTGATGTGCTCAGAACGAATCATGATCATTTCTGTCGCAAATTATTCTTAGGATTAAGTTGGTCTAGGATGGGTTTGGTTAGTTTGGTTGGGTTTGTATTGGAGTAAAATAAAATGTTCGTTTTTGACAGAAATTATCATGGCTGTTTTGTGTGTGTGTGTGTGTGTGTGTGTGTGTGTGTGTGTGTGTGTGTGTGCCCGACTCAGGGCACAGGCTTCACAGCCTGCTCACAAGGCCCAGTAATCCTCCTGCATACCATACACCACTACCTGTCACCACTTCAGCGCTTACACCCACCGTCCATATTGAACACATGCTAGGGCTGTCTCATACAGGAGTGGTGTATTGGTATTAGTGGGGGTGTTTCGTTCAAAGAACATTAAAAGACACTAGAAAAACAATGTTTTAATCCAAAGGACCAGTACGGTTCTAAAAGTAATGGTCAGTTCATAGTATCAGTTCCACAACGATTTTTTCACCCAACCTGGGTGTTTCCAATGGTTTCTGGTGTGACTCGTTCGGTTTTGACCTTCATTTCTATCGGAAATCAATAGTTTATGAGATGTGACCCATTTTCTGTCATCACAGAAACTACTGATTTTTGACAAAAATTTAAGTCAAAATCATCAATAATCCCATCAAAAACCATTGGAAACACCCATGTTGGATGTCGTTTCAATTCTGAAGCCTTGGAAAGAGGGAAGGGTTTGAAGTAAGTAAAATAATCCTAACCTAACCTAACCAGCCTAACCTAACCTAACCAACCTAACCTAACCTAACCAACCTAACCTAACCTAAACTGTTGCTGTTATCGAGGAATGTTACCTTGTGGTCAGACACCAAGTAGCCACACTGCTTTCTCTGCTTGGTGTTAACAATAGGAGTCCACTGGCGGCACACTCAGAGATGATTTTCTTGTCACAACTGAAATCATACGTGACAGTGAGGACACTCCACCTGACTTGGAAGGATGCCGTGCCGACGCAGAACATCGACGGAAGCCTCAGGTTCTTAGTGAAAAGCCTTGAAAATCTCCCAAGGCTTCAGAGCACTCCCAGTACACGGGGGAGACATGGCGAGATTGACTTTTGAATCTAGCGCAGTGTGGAAAACTTCACTCATTGACGGAAGGAAATTAAATGTGATTGGTTAATGAAGAGGAAGGGATAGCATAAGTCACGTTATTCCAACGCTGTCAAGTCGGTGTAAAACATCATCATATGCATATAAAACCGTTTAAAATGTATATAAAAACTGACAACAATGTAAGAGGAACTGCTGCTGCTGCTGCTGGTAAACATGGCTGCACGGCGGCACGGCCCAGGCTCTTGCTGTACTGAAGGAAATAATCGGTTATCTCGTAAACCGTTCATTTGCAAGAGCAACGACACATCCTGGTGAGTACAGCAACATGAGGTGCATAGGCTGATAGGTAGAATAAGTTCGAGTTTTCTGTGAGACAGATACTATAGTTTCACCAAGGTAACATTAACCCAACCATGTAACCCCTTGTGTAAGTAGTGATGTCAGTCTAAATTTGTACTCAAACCAATGCCAGAAATTTTATTTAGCTGATGAGAACTGTAGCAGTAAAAGGGTTAAACGTTTTCATCTAGGCACTGATATGTTCTCATAGATAAAACTACTCCATTACTGTAATTATATTCTTTTCTGGAATGTAAACTACGGTTTTAATTTTACAGGATCTTGTAATGGCAGGGGAATGGGACTATAATGAGGTAGCAAATTGGCATGAACAAATAGGCTTAAAGGAACTTGGTCCAGTCTTCAGTGGCGAGTACTTGCCTTATTATTTTCATAATATGATTGTTTTTTCCTTTCAGATGGAGGCAACAGCATAATGTCAAATGGCCATTGTGAAATTAAGTTTATGTATACTTTTTTTTCATTATACAAAGCACTTGGAACTGTATCATGAATGTGAAAATTTGTTTGCAGGTTCCTGTCGCGTTCCTGAGTGCGAGAAAATTATTTAAAAGTCTCTAGATACAAGAGACATAATCGTAGGAATCATGGCACAAAATATTTCCTCAACCTCTTGCATGAGTCTGTCCCCTCGGTTCCTTCACGTACCAATACTATGCATCTTCAGTTATCTTCAGTAAACTATATTGTTAAATTTTCTTACAGGCTGATACAGTAACTCAAGAAGAGGCAGAAGCACACTGTCGCAGTCACCTCAAGATTCTGCAAGCCGAATGCAGGAAAGGAGCACCAGATGTGGGCCTGATTACTATACTCAACAAAATTATAAACGCACGAAGAAGTTATTTTGTTTTATTTATTGATCCAACGGAAAATAAATCCGCACATTAATTTTTATTTTATTCTGTACATAGTACTGAAATCACATTAACATTATTATCGAATTTCTGTGAACATATCACAACTTATCACAGCCTAAAGAGACAAGGGGTCAGCAGTCTGAGTTCACAGCTCTCAGTACCGAGTGTCCACCATTGGCATCGCGCAAAGCAGTACACTTCCGGCGCATAGAGTTCACCAGATTGTCAATGGTGGCCTGTGGAATGTTCGCCCACTCCTCCTGCAGTGCAACTCGGAGCTGGCGCACGTTATCTGGCACTGGAACACGCTGCCTCACACGCTGACCCAGAACATCCCAAACATGTTCTATTGGCGACATATCGGGAGAATATGCCGGCCAATTCAGGACAGGAACATCCCCGTCATCCAGGAACTCCGTGCAGATCCTGGCAGTGTGCGGTCGGGCATTGTCGTGCTGGAATGTCACGTGATGGAGGCGGACAAATGGCACGACAATGGGCCTCAGGATCTCATCGCGGTACCTCTGCACGTTCAGGTTGCCCTCAACGAAATGCAGCTGGGTACACTATCCATGGCAAACGCCTGCCCAGACCATCACACTCGCACCAGCATATGTCAACCGACGCATGACATTGACATCAGCATAACGCTTGCCCACATGTCGCCATACGCGTTGCCTACCATTGGCGTGGTAAAGTTGATAGCGTGACTCATCGCTGAACAGCACCATCCTTCACCGCGCGTCTCCACCGAAGGTGACGGTTAGCCCAGTCGAGTCGGTTCTGCCGGCGTACGGGGGTCAGGTCCAAACCCCGGTGCGGTCGACAGGCGCGGAGACCTGCCTCCCTCAGACGATTTCTGACCATCTGAGCCGAGATCCGCCTGTTGTGGATTCCGACCGTCTCATCTGCGGTCCGGGTGGCTGGGCGCAGGCGAACACGCAGGTGCTGGAGTCGCATGTGCCGATCTCGTGCGGGAGTGGTCACACGTGGTCGGCGGGCATGTGGGCGGTTCACAGTGCTGCCAGTTTCTTGGAACCGACTTCTAAGGCGACTGGTGGTTGAATGATGCACATTGATTTGTCCGGATACCTCTGTCACAGACATTCCAGCATTGAACATGCCAATGGCATGCTCCTTCATGGCTTGTGACATCTGTGGCATTGTGACTTCTGACAAAAGTCCACATTTCAGGGTGGCCCTTTATTGTCCCAAGTGCAAGGAGTGACTGTGTACTGGTCATGCTCACTGACTAACTCATCACCATGCTCCTAGCAGCTCATGATTATAATGACTCAATGATTCAGTAAACTCAGTGGGGGTGGTCGGTGAGTAGTGGGTCGCCATAACTGAGCAAAACAAGCCGTTCAGTACACCCACAAAAACAATTTTATGGAAAATTCTATAACAGGTCATACTAACTTCACATTTTTGGTTCGTGTGTTTATATATTTAATGAGGGTAGATAGATGGAAAGAAAAAGACCGTATGTACAAAGAGAGTGTATGACCCTCGAGTAACGGTGGCCGATCGACTCAAATAATTCCCAGCACTGAGACACATAAACTTTGGATCACTTTTAATTTTTATATTTATTATTTTTCACGTTTAAGTTTTTGTACATGAACCATATAGTTTTTGTTGTTAAATTCTGCAGAAACTATAAAAATTAAAAGTGATTGTCAGCCTATTAGTATTGTGGTATACTTCAGTTACTTTGCATTTATAGCCACTGTCATTTGGTGGGGCATTTCGAGTGTCATCAAATGATGGTTGTATTTTTTCAAAGGTTGTTAGTGATTGTAATTTTTCAAAGGCTGGCATGGGTAGATTGTCTATCAGTACCATTGTATTCTGACACTTCCTAGATATTCTTAAAAAATTAGTGTACAGAATCAGGTATGGTCCAAGCATGTGTTGGGTTACCCAATGCTTCCTGAGACAGAGTAGTAATTTCATTATACTTCTGGTTCATCCAGTTCATCTTTTTAAGCTTGAATGCAAGGCCAGGTGCTATGGGATACAACGACCCACTGAAGAGACTTAGGACCTAAGGCATAATTCCTTGGTGCAGCCCTCCAAATTCTCTAAACAGAGATGCAGGGATTTCAAGCATTTCTCACTTCAATACTCTGAAGATTTTGAGAGTACACTTTCAGAAATCTAGAAGAAAGGTGAGTTACAGTGCTTGCTAATTGCTTTGCATTCACCCCAGTATGATTTTAATATTTAGCATGTGTGGACCCTGACATTGATTATAGTTAGGAATGTGTGTGGTGGGTAGAAGGGTGTGTGGTAGGAAGTGGGGATGTGTGAAAGTACGGAGTGCATAGTGAAAATATATTTTTTAAAAATTATCTGATGCCATAGTCAGCATTCCAAGACAGCTGTTGACTAAAACAAATTCTTAATTTTCAAATGGTTATGCATCTGATCAATAACAGTATTCTGCGTTAATGATTCTGAGGCTAGCCTGTCCTTGTTGTTAACGAGCCTTGTTACGGAATGTTGCCGTTGTAATATAAAATGGGTTTAAATCTGTTACATATATTTTTGGTCCCGGTATGGGTGTGAATGCTCCATACTTCGTTAACTGATTTGATAAATACTGTATAACTAGGTAGGCCTACTGTACCATGTCTTGGAAGAGTATATTCCTCCTCCTAATCATTGTCTTATATTAGGCCAAACCCTGAGAAAATATATCTGCCGTAAAAAGTTGAGTAGGCTACAGTACAATTATGGGCAACATTTGAAGTAACATCGCCTGTAACCAATATTAATAGTGACAAATACAGCCCTTAAACATGAACACTATACAGTACGACATGTATTGCTTAACTTGGCTGATGATGTGAGCGAGTGACCTACAGTAACCTTGCCTAACTGAATTTGGGCCGTATATTGCAAGAAGGTTGGTTATTCATTATGTTGCCATACAAGAAAAAAATGAGAGTGATTGATTATGATCAAAAGGAACTACATGAAGTAACGAACCATTTTTCACATGGTTAGGCTGTATATGAGCCTAAAACGTATACGGCCATACAGTGATAATATGATACAGTCTTGCAAAATGGTGAGGCTTTAGAAATCAGGGCATTAAGGCTGTGGTAGACTGACAGTGAAAGGGATTGGTAGACGGGGCTTGAAGGGCTGAGGCAAGTTTGTTTATGTTTTGCCAAGTATCGACCACTCAACATATGCAGAAAATTTATACCCCCTTCCATAATTCAATAAGTTTGTAATGTTGTTAGAAATGGCTTCAGTTTATTAATAAGTCATATTAAACAATAAATATCAAAATTTAAGCCAGTATTAACTCCTATACGGTTGTAATTCATTGCTCCTTGCTAGATGTAGTGGAAACTCGGACTCCATGGAGCAACTCTTAAGGTACTTATAAGAAAGAGTTACTTTTAAAGTTCTTTTGGAGGAGCTTCTTGGAGTAAAAGGTACTTAGTAGTAGTTCTAGAAATAACCCTAGCAGGACTTATAGGACTGTTTACTAATACCGACCCAAGACGCAGAGCACCTAGCATATCTAGTGTAATTAAGATGTTTTCATATTTCAGAATGTGCCCAATTGTATGCCATGGAATTACTTCCATGTCTCTTCAGTGAGGATGAGTGGCTGATCATTGTGACCAGCATTGAGGTAACTGTTTTTTTTATTTCTAATTTTTATACTCATCTACCTGACATTCCTTTCTTCTCAGCTAAGTAAAATCATCTTGCCTTGGTTTTGTTGCCTAAGTTTAGTTAAGGATGCACTGGATTTCCGGTAAATATCCGGCATCCGGCCACACAACAACACCAATCCCTCCATGCTCTTTTCCATCTTCCTAATACACTCCACCTTGTTTCTTCATCTCGTCCTCGGTCTACTCCATCTCTGCCCCCAGCCACCTCACTAGAATACACACTCTTGGTTAGTCGTCTACCCTCTGTCCGCTCCATATTCCCTAACCACTCGAGGGTGTTTCTCTCCACCACTTCCACCACATTCACATCCACACGGCTCTTCCAGCAGTCATTCATTTGTCCACCTTTCCCACCTTCTAACTCCACATGCACCCGTCGGGTAGCTCATTTTCACCCTTCTCACCATCGACTTCTGTCCCTTTAGCAATGTCCAGGTCTTGCTTCCATATGTAAGGGTTGGCACCAACACGCTATCATGCAAAGACCTCTCCACTTCCATGCTCACGCTTCTGTTGCCAGTCACTGCACAGTGTCCCCGTAACTCTCCTATCATTCTGCACCCCTTCCCTCACTTCATCCTCCATACTGCCAGCTATGTTCGCCACACTACCAGGGTAGTGTGGCTCCCTATTATCTTACATAAGCACAAGGTTTTCTTCTGGTAACAGTTAGATTTAAATCAGTTCATTAAAAGACTTAGTAATTAGACATAACAACTAACGAATCAAGTTTAAATTGTCTGTAATATGCTGGATATCCGTCAGCCATTCAGGCCGGATATCCGACATATATCTTTTTAAATTTGCCAGATAACCAGTATCTGGGTATCCAGCAAATTCACTTCAATGCCATGGCCAGCAAAAGGGATAAAGGGAAGCAAACATTGCTGAGCCAAGATAATATTGTCTTTCTAATTGGATTTCTCTTAGATTTTCAGAGCATCAAGTCTCCAGCTCCTGTTCTTGTTGCATTGGACCATGAGTATCAGCTATATATTAATGGTAACCCTGTCTTAATGTCCAAGACAGCAAATTCATCAGTGCCTTAGAAGCATTATTCCAGGCCTACTGGGTATTTGCTTTGAGATACCCTAAAGAAACTAAAAAAACAAAGCTTTTTTAAGAGAAATTTTGGTTGAAGAACACAGTAAAGGTGCCAGCGACAACTTCACCTTGGGCAAAGAAGCTCGGAATGCCTGTTATATTTTTACAGATTAAACATTTTTTTTTTTTTTAGTTAATCTTTAACCTGCGACATTGGGTAGCTCATATGGCCTGTAGCACTGGGTAGTTATTAGGTAGTTCCTATGGTTACTCTCCATCTTAGAAGACAATAACTGATACACACCGCAGTATGTACTTGGGATGGTCAATAAGTATCCAAATGTCACCTGAAGAGTTACTTCCCAATAAATGATATGTGATTACACCATAATTGCCCACGAATCATTGAAATCGAGACACGTTTCCGCACACATGCAGCAGTTGTTTAATGCTATATTCCTGAACATGTTTATGAATTAAATTTCATGTGACACGATTCATATGTATGCATACATTTATTGTCAATGTGTTTATTATTGCTTGTAACATGGTACTGTGAAATGATTGCTAAATATATTGGAGTACATGCATTTATTAATTTGGCTTTTTCATGACCCAATTTGCTAGATTGTTATTTTGAAGGCAGGACGAGAAGGGACAGGTTAAGGCAATGTTGTGGGTGAGGCAGGGAAATCTCTAGTAAAGGAAAATTATTCCCAGTTTTACCCAAGCTAAAGGTAAATTACTAAATATATTATCCTAGGAAAAGGTAAGTTATTCAAAAGTTTACCCTATAATAAGGTAAAATTGTAATTAAGCTTACCCTGTAAAAAGATAATTTTGTAACCAAATTTACCCTATAAAAATGGTAAATGAGAAGAGTGAAGTTGAACGAAGTATGCCTTTAGGGGGTTAGCCAGGATGACCACTAAGTTTACCCTTTTTTTATCCCGATCATACCCCTCATTTGTGAGAATGTATGTCAGTAGAGGGAGACATTTGGGGTTCTGTGAGGAGCAGGGCTGGAGGAGATATTGACTGGAGGAAAAAGTGAACGGAAATCAGATTGGTATTATGGGTATATTAGCGAAATATAAGGCCGAACTTGAACTTCTCCGCTGACGAGCACAACCATTGTCAGCACAGTCGCTTTTTTGCAACTAGGTGGACCCTGTGCCAACATCCCTACCCTGCTGATTGTGGTAATTTGAGATATCACCGACTTTGTTTATATTAATGCAGAAGCCATTGCTAAGGGGGGGGGGAATAGGTGTAATATCTGATGTGCACATAGTGTGGTGTGACAGTTGAAGGTAGAGATATTATGAGAGTATGCTGTCCTACTCTCTGTTATAGTGAAAACACTGAAAATGTTCAAAAGGAGATGATCAAGAACAGGTCCTGAGGGCTGGTGAAACGGGAGCTCCAGCTCTCCCTGTCACCAGCTTGTCATCCACCTTGGGAGTGCCGTCTTGTTCGAGTGGTGTTACATTTACTCCCAAATGTGGAGGGAATTGCGAATGAGGAGCTGTCTAGGATAGGGTACGAGTATGTTTCTGAGGTTGAAAGGTGAGGGGGAAAGGGGAACCAGGGATGAACTGGTGCGAAGGGGTGTTGAGGTACCGCATATGAGAGATGGGGGGTATGACTTAGGAAGAGGGCAGTCTAATGGCGTTTTGTTTTTATAGTGGTATTGCATCGTCACCATTATCATCATCAGTAATAATAATAATAATAATAATAATAATAATAATAATAATAATAATTCAGTCATTCATCATCTAATCCAGTGTTGTCCCATGAGCAGCTTAGGAGCCCAGGGCTAGGCAACTTGGTACTGATATTTAAGATGAGAGTGACCAGCCTCACTCATCCCTGAATGACATAACGTGAGCAATAAATCCCAACCACCCCTTGAATAAAAACCTCCAACAGCTTATTCCGATTGGAGCGCCTTAATTACCCACTAAACCACCAGTTGCCATAGTTTGGTTACATGGTTACCAGCCAGCGTAGTAAATGGTTTCCTGGTGTACAGAAAACTATTTGGCTTGTCACTCAGTGTACTCACCCGTGGACAGAAGGAAGAAGACAGAATGAAGGAAAGAAAGACAGAAGAGGAAGGAAGGAAAGAAGAGAGGAAAGGGCGGGCATCCAAGAGAGCACTACATTGGGTGAGTGGATGTTGAGCGCCCCCACCTACCACAGTACCAGTAATAATAATTCTGTAATAATAGTAATAATAATAATAATAATAATAATAAAAATATTATTATTATTATTATTATTATTGTTGTTGTTATTGTTGTTGTTGTTGTTATTGTTGTTGTTGTTGTTCTTACTAATAATCTTTCTCTTCCATCTTTTCCCTCTATTACTTAGGGTCGATGTGTTTGCTCAATCTTCACCATACGGCTCGGTCCTGCGCCTCCTACCTCGTCAGCCTCTTTCCTCTCAAATCTTCATTCCCACAATCAATCCACCTTCTCTCCGGCCTTTCCCTATATACAGGTATAATTTGTTAATTTGACTTTGGTCAGTTTTACGGCCAGATGTCCTTTCCTACGCCGACCCTCCCTATTTACCTGAGCTTGGGACCGACACCGAGGCCTGTTGGGCGAGGTCCTTCACTTTTTATACATATTATGTAAATACATTATACCATCTTGCTTAAGTTATTCTAATTAGGGCCGACAGCTGACGTATATGGAAATGTTCCTGAATCGTATGGATCCCTTTGATATCCTGATGTCCCCTATATTAGGTTGTGCCTCGACTGACAGTCACCAGGTGATGAATGCAGGTATGTAATGTGGAAAGGCATTACATATCTGCAGTCGATGGTGTTGGTCAAAGTATTTTTCTTTATATCATTGCGGTAGGGTTAGCTATTTGTCTTCTTAGGATTTAATATAGGTTAGCGATTTGTCTGTTAGGTTATTAGTTTTAGGGCCATTAGGTTAATTAGACTTTTTTTCTATTATGTAATGTAAGGTTTAAAAAATATATTTAAAAACATAAAAAATAAATACAAAATTTAAAAAAACTAAATACAATAAAAAATTATATATATATATATATATATATATATATATATATATATATATATTTTATTTATTTATTTGCCTTAATGACCAGGGGCTTCGGCCCCAATGGTCGATGGGCAAAAAAAAAGAAGAAAAAAAAAAAAAAGACAGCGAGAGGGGCTGGTTTGTCCCCCCCGGAGTGCTTTAAGTCTAACTGCTGCTATTGGACCCATACAGTATGCACCTATCTAGTGCGACCCTATTAGATCGAAGCAGTACTCAAGCCTGCTGACCACTGCAAGGTAACCCTCCACAAGCAGGTACACTCCATAGTCTGTGGAGTTCATATTGATATTGTAGAAATTATTTCATTTTTTTTTTTTTTTTTGGGGGGGGGGAGGGGGAGATCTAGTAGTCTGGCATTCCAAGACCTTTCGAGATATAGACTTGAAATTTTCAGGAATGATGTATCTTGTTTGCAGGCTTTTTTTGGAACATTTTCTTTCCCCTCTCATTAGCGCCGCACTAGCGCATTTTATTTTTTTTATTTTTATTTCTGCTCTCCTGCGCAACAAAAACTACTGAACTGATTGCTTTGTAAATGCTCCAGTATGTAGTCGTCAACATCAACAGGTGCACCTGGGTAGTGATACTGAGATCCCACAAATACTTTTTGAGATACAGAGGAAAGTCAAAATGATCGCCTCATGCCTGAAAGTACTAAATTAGAAAGTATTTTGGTCGATTTTGACCAAACTCGGTGTCAAAGTAGCAGGTTGTGAGCGAACGTGATCTGCTAAGTATGAATGACCTTGACACTGATTTCAAGGTCACAGGTCAAAATCCATAAAATTTTTTTTGTCATACTGAAAGTCCCTTAATATTAGGTCTATTATGATAAAAGTATTTTCATTTGGAATGTGGAGTTTTTTTCATATTGCTTCAGCAATTTCAAACTTGTTATTATTGTTATTATCATTATTATTATTGTTATTTTATTATTATTGTCATAATTATTTTTATTATTATTATTATTATTATTATTATATCCTATTACACATCAGTCTAGCTATCTACCTGTCTTTACATCATTCAGTATATCTGACCGTCTGCTTGCCTTAACCAAAATTAACTACAAACTAAACCACAGATAACCCCAGCTTAACAAAAAGTAACCTAACAGAACTATACATACTGCATCCTAAACAAACCTAACCTCTCACTCTTATAAACGTCAGCTTACCAAGACTAATCCCCGTAACCGTGTATTAGGCTCCCTTGCCTGTATCGCCTTTACTAATCCCGGGGCTGTACTGTAGATAACAAGACAACAAGGCGGCAGCTGTGTTGGTATCATGTGACCGAGGCTCGCTTGATAAAACACATTACTCTCCCTCTCTCTCTCTCTCTCTCTCTCTCTCTCTCTCTCTCATACTCACCTGATATTATTCATCTAAAACTCCCTCTCTCCCCTCATTTCTTCCCTCCCTTCTACCCTACTGAGCATCCTTCCTATCCCACACCTCTCCCTCCCTGCCTCTCTTACTTTCAATGACTGTTGTCAGTCCCATATTTAACATCTATGGAAATATAAAATATAAAAAAAAAGCTGCAGAATTTTAGGTTATACACCAACATCCAAGGAATGATTACCGGCCACATAATCAAACGAATATCTCAGGAAAAAAAAAAACAGCACTCGCATATTTATACAGATTCCGAAGTTTTGCAGAGATAAATAAACTCCACGTAATCAATACGAAGATACTACCAATACTAAATTCCCCACCAATTCCAACCCATATGAGCTTCAAAACACGAATACTCAAAATACAGCTGGTACAAAATAAAGTCCTTGGGTTTGTTACCAACAAGATATCCTACAATGGAAACAGACGCTTTCGTTCCCTCGTTAAACCCATGCATTCCCAGTTGCGAGAGGCAGCTCGTTATATATGAGAGAAACTCAGAATCATAAAGCTCGACGGAGCTATTAACGTGGAACACTCACGATTCCCTCTGGATGTAAAAAACTTGAATCTTCACTACGCAGTAATATTACGTATTTATATGGATAGAAGTCTTTAGTTTAGCATAGAAATTCTCTCCAAAACACACCCAAGAGAGCACACACACACACACACACACACACACACACACACACACACACACACACACACACACACATACACACACACACACCGTAGCACCAGTCGAACAGGGCAGT
This sequence comes from Coenobita brevimanus, assembly GCF_032717465.1. NCBI lineage: Eukaryota > Metazoa > Arthropoda > Malacostraca > Decapoda > Coenobitidae > Coenobita > Coenobita brevimanus. Next base: position 31,414,471 of record NC_137008.1, on the reverse strand, counting down.
ACTCCCAAGGTGGGTGGATAGCTGATGACAGGGAGAGCTGGAGCTCCCGTTTCATCAGCTCTCGGGACTAGTTCCCGACCATCCCCTTTTGCTGAACTTTTGCAGTGTCTCAGTAACACAGAGAGTAGGCCAGCATGCTCTCCAATACAAGTTTCTCTATCAACACCAAACTACATGTACAGTACACACTATACTTCTTATTCCAAAATTTACAAAATCATGGCTTTTTCACAACACATAGCCTCAGAGTTCCCAGGGACGGGAACATAAATGCCCCCACCCTCCACCCCTCTCCCGGTGACGACTCGTGCTGCCTGGAACCACTTTCTGACTCACTTCTTCTTCATCTCTGCAACATTCGTGGCCTTTCCTCCAACTTTCCCTCTGTTGAGAACCACCTCTCCTCCGTTAAACCTCACCTTCTTTTCCTAACTGAAACTCAGCTGTCTGAGGCAACTGACAGCAAACCCTTCTCTGTATCCTCCTACTTTCTCTATACTCATTTCAAAGCCAAAGGTGGCTGTTGTGTATATATACGCAACGACTTATCTTGCTCTCGTGTTCCTGAACTCGATTCTTCTGAATTCTCTACACTGTGGCTTCGGCTTTCCTGTCATTCCCTGACTAAATATATCTGCGCCGTTTACTTATCTCCTAGTTCTACTGACTATCAAAAATTCTTTGACTATCTTACTTCTACGATGGAACACATCCTATCCATTTCTCCTTTCTCTGAAATCTCCATTCTAGGAGATTTCAATGTTCACCACCACCTTTGGCTCTCCTCTCCTTTCAATGATCCACCTGGTGAATATGCCTACACCTTTTCTATCCTTAATGACCTAGAGCAGCTTGTACAGCACCCTATCTGTATCCCTGACCGCCTTGGAGAGAGCTCCAACATACTTGACCTCTTCCTTACAACTAATCCTGCTGCCTACACTGTTAATCTTTTCTCTCCGTTGGATTCCTCCGATCACAACCTTATCACCTTAACCTGTCCTATTGATCCGGTACAGCCTGTGGACCCTCCAAAGAAACGTCGTCTGTGGCACTTTGGAGCTGCGGATTGAGAGGTCCTCAGGCAGCACTTCTTTGATTTTCCCTGGAATGATTATTGCTTCCATGGCAGGGAGCCACCTGGATGTGCGTTGCGCAATACGGAGGTTATTCTCTTGGGCATGGAAGCATACATTCTTTACTCATATCCTTTGACTAATGCAAGAAAGCCTTGGTTTAATCATGCTTGTTCTAATGCTGTCCACAACAAGGAGAGGGCCTATAAAAGGTACCGGAGCCAACCCACCCTGAATCACATCTTTTATACGTTTCTGCCCGGAATCGTGCTAAGTTTGTTCTTCGCTCTGCTAAAAATAATTTCATCCGTACTAAGTGCTCTCAACTCTCCAACTCGAATTCTTCCCGCTCCTTCTGACACCTTGCCAAAAACCTTTCTAACAACCTTACCTCATCATCCTTCCCTCCTCTTGTCTACTTTGATGGCTGTGTAGCTATTTCTTCTACTGACAAAACAGATCTTTTTGCTCAGACTTTCTCCTCCAATTCCACATTAGACGATTCTGGTGCTGTTCCTCCATCACTTCCCCCTTCTGACTTCCTCATTGCTGACATTAAAATTTCTTCAGCTGATGTATTTTCTGCCATCACAGGCCTCAATACTAACAAGGCACATGGGCCTGATGGAGTCCCTCCTGTTGTTCTCAAGAACTGTGCTTCTGTGGCTACACCCTGCCTAGGTAAACACTTTTGCCTTTGTCTGTCAACTTGTACCTTTCCTTCTTGCTGGAAATTTGCTCTCATTCAGTCAGTCCCAAAGAAGGGTGAGCATTCCCAACTCTCTAACTATCGTCCAACTGCTTTAACATCCTGTATCTCAAAAGTCTTCGAGTCAATTCTTAATAGAAAAATTTAAAAGCATCTTTCCTGTCACAACCTTCTTTCTGATCGTCAGAAATGGTTCCGTAAGGGACGCTCCACTGGCGATCTTCTCATCTGCCTTTCAGACTCCTGGTCATCCTCCTTTCGGGACTTTGGCGAAAGCTTTGCCATTGCACTTGACATCTGAAAGATTTTCGATCGAGTTGGCATAAATCTTTAATTTCCAAACTGCCCTCTTACGATTTCTATTCTTCCCTCTGTGCCTTCATCTCTAGCTTCCTGTCTGGTCGTTCTATAACCGATGTTGTAGACGGCCATCGTTCTTCTCCTAGATCTACCAACAGTGGTGTTCCTTGGGGCTCTGTCCTATCATCAACTCCCTTCCTTTTATTCATCAATGACTTTCTAAGCTGTACATGTAACCCCATCCACTCATACGCTGATGACTCCATGCTTCACCTTTCGATTCGGTTCCCGCAACGCCATCTCAGCAGTTACTTCAACAAAGAAGGGATGAGGCTAAGGCACACCTAATGTCTGACTTGGCTTGTATCTCTGACTGGGGTAAAAATAATCTGGTTATTTTTAATGCATCAAAGACTCAGGTCTTACACCTATCAACCCGACAAAATCTTCCACAGGTATACCCAATCAATCAATCAATCATTTCCTGTGGCACCCTCGGGGATGCATAGGGCCTAGATGAACTCACACCACCACATCCTATCTTGTGCTAACTCCTCAAGATCTCCCCAACACTCATCTCCAGCTTCCCGTCTCATTGTCCTCACCCACGTCTCTTTTGGCCTTCCTCTACCTCTCCTACCAAGTGCCACCCACCCTGGTGTACCTCGTACTATTCCCTGTCTCCTATACACATGTCCTAGCCACTTCCATCGTGAGAATCTAACATATTCATCGACCGGCTGCACTCCCGTTATTTCTCTAATTCTACTATTTGGTATCCTTTCCCACCACTTAACTCCTAATATTCTTCTAAGTGCTTTGTTTTCAAACACCAAGAATTTATTTTCCATAGTCACTGTGCTGTACCAAGACTCGTGTCCATAAATTAAGATACTCCTAACCATTACCTTATAAAGTTTGATATTTGTATGCACAGAAAAATTGTTATTCCAAATATTTTTAAGCATTCCCATTGCCTGATTAGCCTTCTTTAACCTTTCCTCGAATTCAAAGTTCAAAGAACCATCCTTGGCTAAATAAGTACCTAAATATTTAAACCTATCAACTTGCTTTACAACCATACCTCCAATTACACATTCCTGCGCATTTTCCATATTCATATTGATTATTTCAGTTTTTCCACAATTAATAACCAAACCCACCTTGCGACCTTCACTCACCAAACAGTCCAACACTCTCTGCATCTCTTCTGGCCCATCACAAAACAAAACTATTTCATCTGCATAATCTAAATCCAAAAGTTTCCTGTTCTCTCCCCAAAGTATACCTGCACCGGTTTCTGTTCCAAAGCGTTTCATAATGTAATCAATGACCAATATAAATAGTAAAGGCGATAGAACACCACCTTGAATTACTCCGGACTTGACTTCAAACGAATCACTCAGACTAACGTTTAATAATATTCAGCTTAATCCTGAATCATTCCTTAAACATACCTGGGGTTTGATTCTCTCGGGACTTGTCTTGGAAAGATCTTATTACATCTCTTGTATAATCTGCTTCCAAGAGATTAGGTGTGCTAAGCCGACTCCGTTCCTTCTTTACCCCTGTACAATTGTTGACTCTATACATGGGTTTTATTCGCCCCTGTGTGGAGCACAACTCTCATGTGTGGGAAGGTTCCCCACATACAGCTCTTCTCAATACGGTGGAGTCAAAGGCTTTTCGTCTCGTTAACTCTCCTCCTCTTACTGACTCCCTTCTACCTCTGTCTCTTCGCCACACTGTTGCATCTTTCTCTCTTTTCTATCGCTGCTTCAATGGTCACTGCTCCTCTGAACTGTCTGCATGCATCCCCTCCACCTCTATGATGGGCGCGTAGCACCCGTCTAGCAGCAAACTCTCATCCCTTTTCTGTCCAACTCTCTAATGAAAGAGTTAACCGTTACTCCCAGTCCTTCATTTATGCAACAGGTCAACTCTGGAACTGTCTCCCTCTGTCTGTATTTCCTGCTTCCTATGATCGTGTCCAGGCATCTCGAAATGATCAGATCTTGAATTTGGCTCTCTCTTATATTTTGTTTTTCTCTTGGAAGGAACAGTCATTGCGGGCTCGTGACCTTTGATTCCTTCTTTCTCGCATTAAAAAAAAAAAAAAAAACATGGTATGCCAGGGGTACAGAAATAATGCAACAAAAACCTCTCAACCTCAACACATGCTACTGTATCCTAACACTGTTTTCTGTTTCACCCACTGCCTTTTCTTGACCAAACTCTTCTCTTACCACTAACCATTACTAAAACTAAAAAGCACTCAGAGAGCGCATACCCCCGCCAATCGCCCCAAATATAATCAATTCATTCGTGGCCCCTGGCCCACCCTTCCACAAAATTTCATTGAAATTCATGAGAACTTTTGGAGATATCGTGTGAACAAACAAGAAAAATTCCTGGATCCGGATGATCACCCACATCACCACCAGAATCCAATGGATCGTTCCATGGTTGCTACCCTAACCCTCCAAAAAATTTCAGCAAAATCCATTCACAACCTTTTTTTAGCAACCCTGCTAGCATACAAACAGACAAACAAACCAACGCCAGCAAAAACATAACCTCCTTGCGGAGGTAAAAAAAAAAAAAAAAAAATAGCGAGAGGGAAAGGGAAGGGTGAGAGGCAGGGAGGGTATGGAGGGATACAGGGTGGGAGGGAGAACAAACAAGATGGCTGACGAAGAGGAATAGGGAGTGTTAATATCGTTTGGTTTAATTCTACCCAGTGCTACCATTGTTAATTTATGATTATTTATCTTAATTTTCCATTCCTTTTCAACACTGTTCAAATTGATCGCCTCTGGCTGAACAGCTAGTCATGTTCGGCCAATATACCATTTGATACTACTATTTGCTTCGCATCATTGGCGTAGTAGATGTCGAGAGGTTGAGGGCTGGTGGGTGTGGGTGTATGGTGACGTGTCCCGAGTGAACGAGTATGTAATTACTAAGGATGAACTTAAGACCGACCCTTAAGGCACCTGGCTGTGGATTGGTAAAGTTACTCTACTTCCCTCTCTTCCTACCCTCCCTGCTTCGCTGTCTCCCTCTCTCCCTCTCCCGGGCTTAGCTCGCATATTCCATATTTGTCTCAATTTTCACATTTCTCTGTCTCTCATTTAGGGTTCTCCCTTCTGATCGTTTCTCTCTCTTCATTCTTCTTATCCTTCTCCATTCTTAGCTTCTCTCTCTCTCTCTCTCTCTCTCTCTCTCTCTCTCTCTCTCATGTTTCTCCTCGTCTCCTTTCCTGCCTTCCCTTATTTCTTCTCTCCCTTTCTTCTTCAGTCTCGTCTTCTTTCTTCTCCTTACTTTATTGTTCCTACCGTAGCGTTCAAATTTTCTCCTTGCCTCATCACCCGTCCGTTCCTGCCCTACCAAAAGTACTTCCTTCCTCTCTCTCTCTCTCTCTCTCTCTCTCTCTCTCTCTCACACACACACACACACACACACACACACACACACACACACACACATACACACACAACACACACACACACACACGCACCTGAACTGTGTCCAAGCATCTCTAAATGCATGGATCACGTTTATAGTACTAATGTTCAAATTACTGAACAGGGAATAAATTTACATGAGAGAGAGAGAGAGAGAGAGAGAGAGAGAGAGAGAGAGAGAGAGAGAGAGAGAGAGAGAGAGAGAGAGAGAGAATTTCTTGGTGATATAAAACTTACCTGGGGGCAGTCCTTCAGGCTTCTTTAGTAAATGTCTTATTAACACCAACAGCACCATCGCTAACACCACCTCCACCAGCATCTCGTTCTCCTGCTGAACACAAAACACAATTACCAATAAATTGAGGACACCATACTAATAGTAATATACCAAACACATAAAACCATTAGCAGTATATCAAACACATCACACCATTGGCACTATATTGAACACGTCATTAGCAATATATCGGAAACTTTACACCGTTAGCAATATATCGAACACATTACACCCTTAGCTATACACAGAGAACATAACACAATTATAGAGCGAATCACACCATTATCACTATCCTGCATGTCACAAGCTTACCTACGTATGTAGTACAACATCCCATTAGCACTATATCAGACACATCACACCATTAGCAATATATCAGACACATCACACCATTAGCACTATATCAGACACATCACACCATTAGCAATATATCAGACACATCACACCATTAGCACTATATCAGACACATCACACCATTAGCAATATATCAGACACATCACACCATTAGCAATATATCAGACACATCACACCATTAGCAATATATCAAACTCATCACATCATTAACAATATCTTGAACAATTTTCTTTCCATCTAAGCCCATCAAACACAGACGCATGGCACCGGCACTCGATTTTACTCAGCTTACTAGAGGCTTGTCGAAATGGAGGAGTTGGATATTCCTTTTATAAATTAGTCAGCTACTAGAGGTCTGCCGGATTACTGGTCGACTTGTTTTAATAACAGTAAGATATAACTTTACATCAACTGACTGGAGAAATTAGATAAGTTTAGGAGCGATGTATCGAAGTAACTGGCCGGTCTACATTAGGATCCCGTTAACCACTGCATTACTGCGGCACTTTTTTTATTTTTCCATTTTAGGAAAATCATCTAATACTGTGATGGATAAAGAAAGCTGCCATCTTTTCAGTTCGAACAATCTCTCCAAAGCTGAAAATAGTCGTCAGGCGGCGGCAAGAATAAAGCAAATTTTACATAATTGGCTGAAAGGCTAAAAAATAAACTTTACTTAGCCACTTCGCTACGATGTTCATAATTTTACTCTTCCTACCACCAGACGATTATATTCCATGATTTCACTGAACTATCTTAATGGAGGCATTGATTCAGACTGTATCAAAGCCTTAGATTTAAGCGCCTCGCCGCAGCTGAATAAAACCGTCTGGAGGTAACACGAATAGAAATTAAAATGGTCATCTAACCAAGGAGTTCAGATTATAACCATCAAGGGAGTTAAATAGGCCATGGATACGAATTCACCTATTTACTGTTAGCTCCTTCAGTTCGATTGCTTGTGTGTGTATATATATATATATATATATATATATATATATATATATATATATATATATATATATATATATATATATATATATTTCTATTACTTCTAGACGATTTATGCTGCATAGGAGAGATTTTTCGAACGGGAAGGGTTTGGAACCATTTCAGTACAAAAGATTTGTCCTGAGGTGAACAAAATAGTTTGGTAATAGCATGAATATTTAACTTACATCATTAGATGAATGCATAAAAATGACATTCACTTTAGACAAAACAGGTATAATATGAAATGAAATTTAAAAGGGAAGAAAAATCATATCCTGGGATTGGAAAACAATACATTTCCTGGGATGAAAACTTACCCAATCGTAGATAAAATTGTCGTCCCAAGATATGTTCTTCACACCACACCTTCCCAGCAGCACTTGAACACTGGTGGATGGGCTCAAGGACACCTATTATTATGACTGGGAGTGTCAACTGTAGTTGCCAGTTCAGCCACTTTATGGCTAAGCTTCATTCTTAGTTGCGGAGGAGGCTTTGTAACACTTCTTAACGATTTATTTTCCATAGTTAGCATTCTTTTTTATGATATTTACATTGTTTAAATGGCATCAAAGTTTTCTTTAATAACATGCAAGAAGCGTGGCATGCAGAAAAAACTCGCTAAGGAAAAGTTGTTATGAAATGTCGAATGCCACTTAGAATACTAGGCCACTCTAGATTTTGGCATGTTAATTTTCAGATAGCAACAACCGTTTCGGGGTTTTTTATATTTGTATTCGATGTAACCACATGTTTAAAAGCTTCTAAAAGTGTCGCTTCTAGCTGGGTTAGTATAAAGGCAGTAATAGTAAGGATATGCATAAACCTAAAATTCAGACATATGAAACGCACACTTGACAAATTCAGGGGATATGTGGAGGTTAATATAGGGTCAACAGGTTGTACTGTAGGCGGCCGTGGGGGCTTCCTAGCAGAGTTTTTCGTCGGACCGTGTTTTTTTCTTCTTTTTAATAACAGAACAGAGGAAGGTAAAACAAATGAGTAAAAAAAAAAATCCATACACCAGATTGCTGGTGCCCTCCATTCATAAATTATCTGTAACAGTTGGACTTGAACTGCTATAGGTTGAAGTTTGGAGGTAAACAACTTTGGGGAAGCGAGTTCCAGAGAGATATAGTTCAGGGAATGCAAGGATTCTGATAGGCAGACGTTCTGCAATATGGATGAGAGACGTTCAAGTCATGAGCGCTCCCAGATGCTCGTGTAGCACGAAGGAGGGCATGGAGAGGTGGCACTTCGTCTGAGCATTTGCCATAAAAATACCTGTAAAATAATGCAAGGGAGGCAACATTCCTTCTTACTGGCAGGGGAGGTAGTTTATTTATAATAGCAGGGTTATTAATAATTCCAGCAGCCTTGTTCTGAACTTTTGTCTAGTTGTTTTAATGCAACCTCTCCACATCCGCTCCACAAGGGTGAGCAATATTCAAGCTGAGAGCACACATGAGTCTTACAAATTATAGGTAACTGGTCGTCAATGAAGAAGTTGCAGACTCCGTACAATAATCCAAGTTTCTTTGAAGCGATTTTAGCAAGTGATCTGACATGAGAGGTCCAGCTGAGGCATTGTAAGTGAGTCAGCTAGAATTTAAATAGTTCTGGAGAAAAGAATATTAGTAGCACTGAAGTTTATATACGAATCTGGCAATATCTGTCTATTAGTAAACTGTATATATTCGGTTTTACTAGTATTAAATAAGACAAGGTAGTTTTGTCCCCTTTCATTGATCGTAGATAAGTCTTGATTTATGGAGATGGCTGTACTGAGTTGAGAGTTAGAGATATTAGACTCTGTAAATGGATGTCTGAGTGTGAATGAACTATGAAGTGTTAAGTCATCTGCATATGAATGGATGGGATTGTGGGTGACAGATAAGAGGTCATGAACCAGGAACAGGGTTGGCGCCAAAACTGTGGCACGCCGGCGTTATATACATCATCTACTTTTATTTTTCTGTCGCTGAGTATATGAGGAAAGCAGAGGAACAAAAGACGTTAGTCTATAGCAAGGGACTTTGAACAGCAGGGAACGGTGCCATAATCTGTTGAAAGCTTTAGAAATATCAAGGGCTACTGCATGAGTTTCTCTATGTAGGTCGATTGACTGAAGAACATTCTGCTGTAGGATACTTATATTTTCAAACTGATATCATACATTTCAATAGTATAGGAAAGGATATTGAGGAGTAAGATGAAAAGACAAAAAAGTCTCTATGAGGTTACGAAATCTTTAGAGCCACCTAGAACATATATTACCCATTAGCTTTTCTTGTATGTCTTCGTATCGTTTTAATATTGAGGTATTTGCGTCAATAGCACTGACAGAGGATAGCTTATTAAGGTATAATGGGCAGAATAAAACGCTAAGGAAGAGGTGATACTAAATTGTGAAATACTTCTTTTACACCAGCAAAGTTCTGCTTTTTTGCTATATGCTAATTAGTTTACTGAAGAAAGGCTCTTTAACCAGTTGAATTAAATGGTCGTATTTTTCATTTTGATCAGTCCATCACAGGACAACTTTATTCAGTTTCAGAAAACACCCTAGTACAGCGTTATATATTGATGTATGTACTGCTGAGGTTTGTTTTGACGGTAGATAATTAAAGCGGCCTAATCCCGAACTTCGAAAAATTCTGTCTTCACTGAGTAAGATGGTCTGATGTAACAAAAACAATTTGTCAAGTCATGCACCAGTATCTGATCCAGAAGTTTATATCTGCAAGAAATCTTTAGATCATGCTGGTACACGCTTGATCCCCTGTTGTGTAGCACGTATATTATGGTATAATCTTTTGAGGGATTATAGAATGTGGTGAAACGATCTGTGTGTGTGTGTGTGTGTGTGTGTGTGTGTGTGTGTGTGTGTGTGTCATGTGATAAAATCTGCTAGTCATCGTGATACGGGGCGGAGAATGTGTGTGGTGCTGCCAGAATCTACCCCGCGCCATATACAGTACTCTGACTGGGTCGTATTCTGACTGGGTTGTATTGTGAGTGGATTTGATTTTGAGTGGGTCATTAGCTGCGTGACTCTTATTCTTACTAGTTCGTAATATAAATTGGTCGTATTGGGTTGCATTTAAATGGCTCGTATTCTAATCGGGTCGTATACCGAGTGAGTAAAAATCTGTGTGACGTATTAAAAATAGGTCGTAATTTGAGTGGGTCGTATTGTTAGTGCATCGTACTCTGAGTGGGTCGTATTCTAAGGGCATCGTACGCTGAGTGAGACGTACTCCGAATGAGTCGTGGTCTGAGAGGATTGTATTCTGAGCGTATCGTATTCTGAGTAGGTTGTAGTCTGAGTAGGTCGTATTCCGCGTGGGTCGTAGTGGGTGGTATTTTATGAGGTTCTTTTCTGAGGGGTCGTATTCTGGAAGGGTTGTTCTCTTCTTGTATCATATTCTGAGTGGGTCGTATTCGTGATGGGTCGTATTATTGATGGGTCGTCTTCTAAGTGGTTTTGAAGATAACTGTACTACCTCTCCTTTATCAGTTTATTTTGTTGTTAACAAATGAGTGAATGTTAAGTGGCTTTGGCGATTCCTGAACACTTCCTGTGTGATTCAGTCTGCCCATTTCACCTTGGCATCGTCTAGTGTATAGTTTACGTAATTAATATAGGCCTAGAGCTTAATACTACACTCAGAAAAGGAAAATAAATATTTATGTGTAATAAAAATGTTTTGATGCCTTGGAGAAACGGCAACATGTCTTCCTTAGCGATTTATTCTGCACATGACACCCCAGTATTCTTCTCTATATGATAGCTATTTCAATATTAAAATAATATTAATTATATGCAGGAGATCGGGTAATATGAAAAAAAAAATCACTAAGGAAGATGCGAGAAAGTCTGTTACGGCATCTACAACACATCGCTAATGGTTAAGGAATGATAACCCTGGCAATCCGATGACTGGCAGTCTTTATCTGTTTTTATTGTGGCTGTCTCCTGACGATTTTGTTGTAGTTAGTAGATCCTCCAAACAGTGATATCATAATGAAGGTACAGTATATCTAACCCCTTCAGTCCGATAAGTCTTTAATCTTAATAAATTCGTCAAGTACCAGATTTAGTGATGTACGATCACTATATCGTTTTTGCCTCCTCCGCACGATTTTACTTAGCTGAGGAGAGATAAGTTTTCTGTTGAATGACTTACAGACTGTCTATTAAAACCTTCTTTGATTCGATTACGTGTCTTTTTTGTTGTTGTTGTCTTCAAGAGATTTTTATCCTAATGTGTACTTGAGGGAGTAGTAGGTGGGGGCGCTCACCATCCACTCATTTGACGCAGTGCTGCTCTCAGGTGACTGCCCTTTCCTCTCCTCCATCCATCTTTCCTTCCATCCTCTTCTGTCTTTCTTTCCTTCATTCTTTCTTCGTCCTTCTGCCTACTGGTGACTTTACACTCCCTCTTCTATCTTTCTTTCCTTCATTCTTTCGTCTTCGGTCTTCCTATGGGTGACTCTACACTGAGTGACAAACCTAATGGTTTCCTGTACACCAGGAAACCATTTACTATGTTGGGTGGTAACCATATAACCAAATTTTGGCGCCTGGTGGTTTAGTGGGTAATTATGGCTGTCCAATCTGACTGAGCCGGTGAAAGTTTATATCCAAGGTGTGGTAGGGGTTTACTGCTCCCGTAAGTGGCGGCCACTTATGTACGGGCAGAGCAAGCTATGTCGGGTAAGTGAAATAAACTCTCAGATCACAGGAAGGCGGTTGAAGGTACGGAGGGGAACAAGACAGGCTTCACTCTGCCGTTGAATCTGTCAAACGTGCCGTCTCTTCTACAGGAAACCTCTTTGAAGGGGTTTGCCCACAAGACCATCAGGCATCAAAAAGACTGGCTGACGTAACTAATGTTAGCACAGCTGATCAGTGGCATGAGAACGAATGAGTTCATACAGGAATACACTGGGATAGGTGAGTGGCCAATGAGTATTGCCCTTTTCAACCCATGGACGTCATTATAGAATGCAAAGTCGAGGGCTTTATAGCGGTTGAGACTCACCCAGAATTTTCCGTCCGTCTATTCATCCGTTCGTCTGCTCGCATTCTGTAGGATACAGTTCTGAGGCGATTTTGATGACCGAAGAGTCAAATTACTCCTCCCATGTTAATGCTGTTCCTTCATAATAAAGCCAACCCCCTCATTTTTACCCCAAGTAACCAAGAAAGGTCAAAGCCAAAGAACAAGCTTCTTTAATTACAGAAATATACACATAAAAGTGGTATCAGAGAAGAGGAGTTTAAGATGCAATAATTTACATATCTCTGTCAAAGCTTCGATAAAACTCATTGGAAGTTTGCAAATTAAATAAAAAAAAAAGAAAAAAAAAAGCGCCAGCGTCGCTACCTCATTAGTGGATAGAAGTAGGCAAGCAGGGAAGAAGGCGTAAAGGTAGAAAGGCAGGGATATAGGCATGAGGTAAGTAGGTAAAGCTGCCGTCACACTGGGACAAAAGTGGCTAACATGCTAGCCAGTTCTGCGACCCGCTAGCCGAACTGACTCACGCTGAGCGAGATTTCGCCTGCGAGGCGAAATGGATAACAATTCTCGCTAACAGCTTGTTGGTGGGATTAGAACTCAAATGAGCCTATATTAATTAATTGTTAAGTAAATACAATTTAATTCTTGTGGTTTTTATTAATTTTTATTTTTTTCTTGTAACGAAATAATTATTTGGACAGTGGGGTGACCAGGCCGCGGATGCTGTCTGTTTTGTCTCCAAACAACAAGGAAAAATCAGATGTCGATATGGATCCTGCGGCAAAGAAAACTCTACAAGACTGCTTTGTGGCTCTGGAGTTCCTAAAGTACGTGAGGCGGTTACAGAAATTGAGTTAAAGAGAATGGGTACTCCGTGGTGGTTTGTCTACAAATGACCACGAGGAGCCAAGGCAGACGACACTGTTAGCCGTTTCGGCTCACAAAAACACACGAGTGTGACGGACACTCGACTCTGCTAGCCGTTTTCACTCGCAAAACTGGCTTGTATGTTAGCCACTTTTGGTCTAGTGTGACGCCGCCTTAAGGAGGTAAGCAGGAAGGTAAGAAGGGGGGTAGGCAGGGAAGCAGGTATGTAGTTAGGTGCGTTGGTATGAATATACGATAGTTTTTTTTTTCTTTTATGTAAGGAAGAAGGAACCAAAGGCCAGGAGCCCGCAAACCGTTCCTTCTAAGAAAAAACAAAACAAAACAAAAATACAACGGAGCCAAATTCAAGATCCGTTTATTTCGAGATGAAAGACTGGAGATCATAGGAAGTCGGAAATACAGACGAAGGGAAACAGTTCCAGAGTTGACCCGTTGCATAAATGAAGGACTGGGAGTAACGGTTAACTCTTGCATTAGAGAGTTGGCCAGAAAGGGGATAAGAGTTTGTTGCTAAACGGGTGCTACAAGCCCGCCTTAGAGGGGGAGGGATGCAAGCAGACAGTTCAGAGGACCAGAGTCCATTGAAGCGGCGTCAGAAAAGAGATAAGATGCACCAGTGCTGAAAAGAGACAGAGGTTAAAGGGAATCAGTAAGAGGAGGAGAATTAATGAGACGAAAAGCCTTTGACTTCACCTTGCTGAGAAGGGCTTTCTGTGGGGAGCTTCGACATACATGAGAGTTGTACTCTACACAAGCGCGAATAAAACCCGTGTATAAAGTCAACAACTGTGCAGGGATAAGGATGGTCCAGAGTCGGTTTTAGCATCCTTAATCTCTTGGAAGCAGATTTTACAAGAGATGTAATATGATCTTCCCAAGATAAATCCTAAGAGAATGAAACCCCAGGTATGTTTAAGGAATGATGCAGGATTGAGCTGGATAGTATTAAACAGTAGCGGGTATTCCTGTGTTAATTTTGTCAGGTTGATAGGTGTAACAACTGAGTCTTTAATGCATTAAAAACAACAAGATTACTTTTACTGCAGTCAGAGATACAAGCCAAGTCAGACATTTGGTGTGCCATACCCTATTCCCTTGTATGTTAGAGTAACTGCTGAGATGGACGTTGCTGGAACCGAATGGAAAGATGAAGGGTGGAATCATCAGCGTATGAGTGGACATTGTTATATGTACAGGTTAGAAGCTCATTGATGAAAAGAAAGAGAGTTGGTGATAGGACAGAGCCCTGATAACACCACTGTTGACAGAGCTAGGAGGAGAACGGTTGCCGTCTACAACAGCTGCTATAGAACGACCAGAAACGAAGCTATAGATCAGGGAACAGATAGAAGGATAGAAACCATAAGATGGCAGTTTGGAAGTTAAAGATTTATGTCAGGCTCGATCGAAAGCCTTTGAAATGTCAAGTGCAATGGCAAAGCTTTCGCCAAAGTCCCGAAAGAAGGAGGACCAGGAGTCTAAAAGGTAAGCGAGAAGATCACCAGTGGAGCGTCCCTGACGGAACCTATACTGACTATCAGAAAAAAGGCTGTGATAGGAGAGATGTTTTAAAATTTTTCTGTTAAGAATAGACTCAAAAACTTTTGAGACACAAGATGTCAAAGCAATGGGACGATAGTTAGAGGCTTGGGAATGCTCACCCTTCTTTGGGACAGACTGAATAAGAGCATACTTCCAGCATGAAGGAAAGGTACTGTACAAGTTGATAGACAAAGGCAAAAGAGTTTACATAGGGGGTGTAAGCACAGAAGCAGTGTTCTTGAGGACAACAGGAGGTACTCCATCAGGCCCATATGCCTTGTTAGTATTGAGGCCAGAGTTGGCAGAAAATACATCAGCTGAAGAAAATTTAATGTCAGCCATAAAGAAGTCAGAGGGGAGGAAGTGATGGAGGAACAACACCGTAATCGGCTAAGGTGGAACTGGAGGAGAAAGTCTAAGAGAGGAGATCTGCTTTATCAGTAGAAGAAATAGCTACAGAGCCATCAGAGTAGAAAAGAGGAGGGAAAGATGAGGAGGTAAAGTTGTTAGAAAGGTTTTTGGCAAGGTACCAGAAGAAGCGGGAAGAATTTGAGGTGGAGAGTTGAGAGCATTTAGTACGGATGAAATTATTTTTAGCAAAGCAAAGAACAGACTTATCACGATACCTGGCAGAAACATAAAAAAGATGTGATTCAAGGGTGGTTTGGCTCTGATACCTTTTATAGACCCTCTTCTTGTTGTGGACAGCATTAGAACAAGCATGATTAAACCAAGGCTTTTTTGGATTAGTTAAAGGATATATGAGCGGAATGTATGCTTCCATGCCCGAGACAACCTCCGTAATGAGCAATAAGGCACATTCAGATGGCTCCCGGCCATGGAAGCAATAATCATTCCAGGGAAAATCAAAGAAATACTGCCTGAGGGCCTCTCAATCAGCAGCTCCAAAGTACCACAACCGACGTTTCTTTGGAGAGTCCACAGGCCACACTGTAGTGATAGGACAGGTTAACATGCACCACATTCTGTAGCTCACATAAACGTATCCGATAAAGTCAATCCAGACGCTGTCACGTTATAAAAGATGCCAAATCGCTGATCATGCACTTCTTCTCACAACATTCATCCAGTCAGCTCGATCTCTTGTCAGTTCCCTAGCCTCACCGACTTCCATACCTTTCTTCCTCACACACTCATCCACCATATCCTCGCACCTTCTCCTTGGCGTACCTCGCCTCCTCCCTCCTTCAAATTCGTTCAGATATACCTTTTTCACCACTCTGCTGTTATCCGTTCTCTCCACATGACCACATCATCTCAGTACATTTACTCTCAAGCACGACGCAGACAAACGTCAGCAAAACTCTGCACTAGTCTACCAGGTTCTTGTGTGGTATTTGCAAGTAGTACTGCATCATCAGCATACAACAAATATGAGTAATTCCATCCATCACCATTCATTTCCAACGCCATCCCTCTCTCCATTACTTGTGTTTTTATTTCTATCATCACGCCATCCAGAGAGAGAGAGAGAGAGAGAGAGAGATTGAACAACCATGGGGACATCACACAGCCTTGTCGCACTCGCACACCGATCGTGAACTTTTCACTTAGATGCCCATTTACCATTGCAGATGCTTCACTTCCATCATAAAAACTCTTGACGGCACCCAGCAACTTACCATCTACATCGTACATACACAGAACCTTCCACAATCCTTCTCTGTCTACTTTGTCGTATGCTTTTTCCAGATCCATGAATGCCATACACACCTTATAGTCCTTCTCATAAACCTTCTCCTCTATCTGTCTCACCGCAAATATTTGATCCGTACATCTTTGCCATTCCTAAAGCCACCCTGTTCATCACTCACTAGGGCATCTAACATCTCTCTTACTTTCTTTATAATAATTCCTCCAAATACCTTCCCTACCAACCTCAGTAAACTTATGCCACGATAATTCTTGCACTCACTTCGGCCACCTTTATTTTTGTACTTATCTAAATAATATAATGATAAGTAAACAGCACAGATACATTTAGTCAGAGAATGACAGGAAAGCCGAAGCCAGAGAGTAGAGAATTCAGAAGAATCAAGATCAGAAACACGAGAGCAAGATAAGTCCTTGCGTTCACATACACAACAGCCACCTTTGGCTTTGAAATGAGTATAGAGAATGTAGGAGCATACAGAGAAGTGTTTGCTATCAGTTGCCTCAGACAGCTGAGTCTCAGTTCAGATGAGAGGGTGAGGTCTAGAGGAGGAAAGGTGGTGCTCAACAAAGAGAAAGTTAGAGGAAAGGCCACGAATGTTGCAGAAATGAAGAAGTGGGTCAGGCAGTGGTTCCAGGCATCTCGTTGAGTAGTCAACGGGAGAGAGGCGGATGGTGGTGGCATTTATGGTTCTCCCCCGTAAGGACTCTGGGGCTTGGTTAAACGACGGTAATTTTTTTTTTTTTTTAAACAGGAAGTGTAGTGTGTAATGTGCATGCAGTTTGATGTTGACAGTTAGAGGAACTTGTATTGGAGAGCATGCTGGCCTACTCTCTGAGTTGTTAAAACACTGAAAAAGTTCAGCAAAGGGGATGGTCAGGAACTAGTCCTGACTGCTGATGAAACGGGAGCTCCAGCTCTCCCTGTCATCAGCTTTCCACCCACCTTTGGAGTAATGCCCTGCTCGACTGGTGCTACAGTCTACTCCCAGCACCAGGTAAAAAAGTAAGTATGTATGGAGTAACTACGTGAATAGCTCATAACAAAGAATCCACTGTTCACGACAAGGACTGTAAGAGACATCATCTTCCGAAACCTAACGTAGCAGCACATATTTTATTTTTAATCTTGTTATCCCCACTGAAGCGACCTTCCTAACTGGAGAGGTTAGGTATAGCTTCCACAGACCCTTTCACTACAGAGGATATCAGGTATGATAAATAAAACTGTCTGGCAACGGCAAGAAGAGACAACAAGAATACTGTACGTCTTTTTCTTTAATGGGCTAAAAGAAATGCCGAATTGCGTAGCGAGAAGGGCTAAGAATGCAGAAAGAATTAGGAAGAACTTAATACGTATTCCGTTAATTCTTCGTAGCCTGATAATCTTCCCTTTCCTAATATTTTCTGTTTTTGAATGATCATAATAGTAGCAATCTTTTTAAAGTGATGGTATTCATATATGATTGTAATAATCATAAAAAAAAAAAGAGTTTCCATAGCAATTGATCATACAGAAATAATTTTCCTCGGACGTACTAGTCACTTCAGCATGCACTGTGGTTTGGCTGTGGAGCGTTTGATAGCTGTATATATGAGGATATGCTACTACTGCTACTACTACTACTACTACTACTAATGATAATAATGATAATAATAATGACGACGACGACGATGCTGTTGCTGCTGCTGCTTCTGATGATCATGATGACATAATTTAAGCTTAAGACAATATTAGTATGACCCCAGACCTCGGTATGTTTTTACACTTTTATTTTTCAATGCAAGAAAGAAGGAACCAAAGGCCAGGGGCCCACAAACTTGGAGGAAGATTCTTGGAAAAGGCCAAAGTAGATTGATAAAAGGGAAGGTGTACATTCAAATATGCACATAGGCAGACAGACTCTCTCTCTCTCTCTCTCTCTCTCTCTCTCTCTCGTAGAAATCGTTTCTTCAACAGCTACACAAACAGGAACATGATCACAAACCTTTCATTTCGAATTGCCTGGACATACTGCATTTAAAGCACACTTGTGTGTGTGTGTGTGTGTGTGTGTGTGTGTTTAGCTACCTATTTAATGCTATGCCTGAGACGTGATAGTACAGGAGTACATAATAATAACAGTGTTTCTTGACCCTTCTCTATGTTTCGTTTAAGCCAAATTGAATCTTCTAAAATACGTCATCTTACAGATGGTATTACAAGTCGTGAATAGCACCTGGCGATCTGTTGATTAGATTATTTCATACACACTGAGAGATTTATATATATCCAATCCCCAAGAGGGTGACAAGGTTTTTCTTTATGTAAAGTCGTCAAGAGTAGGCTGGAAGTCTACCCTTAATTGTACAGGGCAACAGTATCATAGTCTAGGGTCACGCCTCGAAGAGAGTATTCTGAGATTGCCCATTGCTGTATCTACGGAAAATGTTTCAACCTTCATTAGTTAGCTTAACAATGGCCTTCATATATTCATGTACCTGTTTCGTAGCAGTATTCGGCTTTTCTGGCAAGTGACTTTTCTTTTCAGGTTACAGAATGATCAGTTTCATTTCTGTGAGGGAAAAAGGGTTCCTCACATACATACGTAGTAAAATTGTAGATACTTTTTATTTGATGGTGAGTTTTTTTTCTGTAAATCAGGGATGAGTTACAATATCTTTTTTACGTACAGTCAAGATAAAAAAAAAAGTTAACTTCCTCTTCTTTGAGAAATGATTCAGTGAGAATCAAAAGGGGGTAAAGAAATTGCCAAGCCTCTTTCAGCTCAGAAATTATTAGCCCACAGAGGAAAGTGAGAAACAGAAGATGTGAAATATTATGTTAACTTTTGTCTCCGAGTGTTATTAGGAAGATGGGTGAATCATCTTTTTAGGAAAGAACGAATGTTTAACTTTCTCCTGTGCTTTACCGTAGACTTAATGGGAAATAGGAAGAGACTGTCTTCTTTCATCTGCTGCGAAACCAAGCATTAGTTGATTCAACAGTTGACATGCCAGATCAACTAGAAATTTCAAGCTGTAGTATTTCATGAGAAAGTTGCTAACATGCCTCCTTATAGCCGAAACTGAGAATCGCTTAATAGTCTGCTGATGCGTCAGCTGACGCAACAGTGACGTGTCAAATCAACTTAAATTTTCAAGCTCAGCAACTTTGTACTTCTTAAGAAAATCGCTCTGAGCTCTCCAACTGCAGATATTCGAACTTCCTTTGAAAAGAAAAAAAAAAAAGATCTACAGGTGAACCACTTATAGACTAGTCGGCTTCGCAGCCGGTAAAAAGAGTATCGAAAAGGGCAACATCTAAAGATGAAGTCACTACTTAATTATTTCTCCTGTGTCTTAAGATGCTAAGTAGATGGGAGCAAAACGTGATTATGCATCTGTAAGCCTTTATGAAGAAAACTTGCATAATAACTTGCAACGCAGAAAATTTAGTTCAGAATACTAAACTCATCGCCTACGAAGTAAATTGAGGATGTATCGACTGTAATTTCTACTGATCGAGAAATCTCTGCAGAGCTGAGTAATATTTCCTTGTGATCACTTATCAAAATCAAGTCAATCTGTGCATGTTTTTGTTTTCCTGTGCATTTGTTCTTTTCTTTCACGAGAAAGGCAATAGATATCGACCTACAGTAATTCTTTTTGCATTGCGTCGGAATAAGTCCAGGGAATGTCAGAAAAATATCTAACAAATTTCTGGCGAACGCACACAACGCAATGACGCAAAATTGTTGGAAATCATAAACGAGAAAGTGACTGTGTGTGCTTGTGTTCGTTTCTTTCACGAGCACGGTAACAGATGTCGATGTAATTCTTTTTGCATTAGAGCACAGTAAGTTCATGGAGAGCCAGAATGAAGAGCGATCGCGCGGGACACGACGGCACAAAATTGTGGGAAATCGGGGCACGCAGATTTATGCAAAAATCATTTTTTCGACGTAGTGGTCAGAATTGGTCATTGTTGGCTCAGTAGCAGAATGGAAATGAAGATAATGGTATTTGCAAACTTTTTGTGATTAAAGGCAAGTTAGTCCAGCAAATTTTTGCTGGCAAGCACTAGTATTATATATACAAGAAGAGGCTATCTTCATACACCTGCGGCGAAACTACTTCAGGTAATTTTTAGAAGTTTTTCTCATTGAAACTCATGGCGTATGTGAAATAGTTTTATTAAAATGCCTCAGTATGGCCTTAACTCAAACTTGCTAAATAATCAGTTGCTGGATCAGCTGCAGCAACAGCTGGCATGTCACATAAACATAAAAATTCAAGCTGAGCAACTTTGCATTTCATAAGAAAGTGGCTGAAATGCTTCATTATAGTCGAAATTGAAAATCGCCTAATAGCCAGCTGATGCAACAACTATCATGTTAAATGAACTTAAAATTTCAAGTAGAGCAACTTTGTATTTCATAAGAAAATCGCTCAGAACTCTTCAAGAGCAGATATTCGAACTTCCCTAGAAGATGAATAAAAAAAAAAAAAAAATCCCCAGGAATACCATTTATAGGCCTGTCGGCTTCGCCAAGGTAAAAATACATGACTAAACTGAAGTGGTTAATTAAATAACTTTTTAGTGATAATACTGGGGGACGAATGATCAGCTCTATTCAATGCGGTGATGTGCTGTGAATCTTATCCGTACTGTCCGCAGATGATTTATTCAACCTCGGAGATTGTCTGAATATTAAGGGTTAAGCACAGTAGTAACTCCTATCACCATCAGACGTCTACCCCTAGGCTGCGTAAGTTCGCATGAAAGCTTTATGAATACAACGAATATTACGCCATCTTGCAGCAGGGGTAAAGCCGTGTGTTACTGTAGGTAAGGGGACCGTCATGTGGCCAACTCAAGCAAGTAGAAAGACGAAGGAACTGAGTTACTGAGTCGTTAAATAATTGTGTTCTCGATCCTAGTCTGTTTATATATTAGTACGTTTGTGTCCTTGTCTTCACTTTGCAAGGCCACAGTTTTCAAACTACAGTGTTGGATGTTTGCATTTGTATAGGTATTGCCCGGGGGAACGTCATGAACATCATAGCGACCACGCGCAGATTAGAAGGACGGCCTGAAACCTCAGATCCCGATCCCAAGTAAAAAACTGACCACAATATTCAAGATAAAGTAGGTTAATTTTGCATGGTCATAGCCAAACACGAACGTTTTTATCCAGTATCATAGTCAGTACACTTTGAAGATTGGGGCTTGGGCACAGCCCTATACCAAAAAAAAAAAAAAGGAAAATAAAGTATTAGAATTTTGTTTAGATAAAATATGTTCATAGTCTCGGTTACGTTGTAAGCACCACAAGAATTGCACTTGGATGTTTGGGGATGGGACGTAAAACCTTTCATTCTTCCTCTAATGGTATGAAATGTATTTCTACAGGTACAGTCGAAATTAATTCAAAATATTTATAAGACAACTGAGTATATTACTGGGTGTACAGTATGCTCTGGGTGACGGGCATGGAAAGGTCATAGTAAGGGCATTGTTTCTTCCTCAAAATTCTCTAACTATACAGTTTATGTTCTAGTTGCAAAATACAGTATTTTGAAGTCCTATTTATCCCCGTCTTCCTCATTGTGCGGTGGAATGTGGTTGATAATTTTGAGGTTTCATCAAGTGCCCTTAGCTTGGCTAACTCGGGCAAAGGTGGGTACCACTCGAACTCTTCAGTATAATAATATTTCTGATAATGAAGGAGTACATTATTGTAGGGAGTAGAGTGTAGCACCAGTTGAACAGGGCAGTACACCGAAGGTAGATCGAAAACTGAGGATAGAGCAAGAGCTCCCATTTGATCAGCCCTCGAGACTAGCTTCTGAGCATCGCGATTTGCTGAACATTTTCAGTGTTTCAGTAACACAGAGAGTAGGCCAGCATACAGTACTCTCCTATATAATAATCAATTTCTTCCAACTGCTAACACTAAACTGCATGCACATTACACACCACACTTTCCTCTCTAAATTTAAAAAGAATAATGGCATCTCAGCACCCAGCCTCGGAATCCCCAGCAGAGAAGAGATCATAAAAGTTCCCACAGTCCACCCTTCTCTCGGTGACATTCGCGCCTTTCCTCTAAGTTTATCACTTTTGAACACCACCTGTCTTCCTCTAAACCTCACCTTCACTCCTTTACTGAGACTCAGCTTTATGAGGTGATTGATAGCAAACCCTTCTCTGTATCCTCCTACTTTCTCTAGAGTAAATTTAAACCCGAAGGTTGGTGTTGTGCAAATGTATGCAATAACATATCTTGCTTTC
Organism: Coenobita brevimanus; assembly: GCF_032717465.1. Lineage (NCBI taxonomy): Eukaryota > Metazoa > Arthropoda > Malacostraca > Decapoda > Coenobitidae > Coenobita > Coenobita brevimanus. The sequence goes on along the minus strand of NC_137008.1, from coordinate 31,391,887 downwards.
GTGTTCTTGAACTTGAATCTTTTAAATTCTCTACTCTCTGGCTTCGTCTATCCCGTCATTTTGTGACTAAATATATCTGTGCTGCTTACTTATCCCCTAATTCTTAGACACTCTTCCTTCTACGAAAGAACACATCCTATCAATTTCGCCTTTCCCTGAAATCTCCTTTCTAGGTGACTTCAATGTTCACCGTCATCTTTGGATCTCCTCTCCTTTCAGTGATCTCCCTGGGGAAAAGCTTACATCTTTTCTGTCCTTAATGACCAAGAACTGGATGTATAGCACTTTACCCGTATCCCTGACTGCCTTGGAGAGAATTCCAACATACTTGACCATTATCTTACAATTAATCCTTCTACTTATGCTGTAAATCTTTTCTCTTAGTTGGGCTTCTCCGATCATAACTGTGTCACCTTAACCTCTCCTGTTCCTCCAATAAGGCCTCTGGACCTTCCAAAGAAGCAGCAACTTTGCCACTTTGGAGCTGCTGATTGAGAGGCCCTCAGGAAGTACTTCTTTATTTTCCCTTTTATTGGTGGAATGATTATTGTTAACTGGTTAGTAAGATTGTTGAATGCGGACTTTGTGCATGGTGTGTCCCAATTGACTGGGCAAGTGATCGTGTGTTCCCGTTGTATAAAGGCAAGGGTGATAAGTATTAAATATGAATGTACTAGCTTTAGGGGTATAAGTCAGTTGAGTGTTGTAGGTAAAGTGTATAGTAGAGTGTTAATTAAGAGGGTTAGAGAGGGTACAGAGGGAGTGATTGGTGATGAGCATTGTGGCTTTAGGAGAGGGAGGGGATGCGTGGATCAGGTATTTGCTGTGAGACAGGTGTGTGAAAAGTATTTAGCAAAAGGTAAGGATGTGTTTGGGCGTTCACGGATTTAGAGAAAGCGTATAATAGAACTGATAGGAAGGCTTTGTGGACTGTTTTAAGATTGTATGGACTTGATGACAGGTTACTAAAAGGAGTGAAAAGTTTTTATGAAAATAGTAGAGCGTGTGTAAGAGTGGGAAATACTGTGAATTATTATTTTCCAGTGAGAGTGGGGCTGCAGCAGGGATGTGTGATATTGCCTTGGTTGTTTAATATTTGTATGGATGGTGTTGTAAGGGAGGTGAATGCAAGAGTGTTAGGTAGAGGTCTGAGTCTGGTGAATGTTGATAACAGAAAGTGGTATCTGAAGCAGCTGCTGTTTGCTGATGATACTGCACTGGTGGCTGATCCAGAGGAGAGACTGAGACAGTTGGTAGAGGAGTTTAGAAGGGTGTGTGAAAGGAGAAAATTGAAAGTAAATGGGAATAAGAGTGAAGTTATGAAGTGGACGTGGTTGGTAGATGGTAGGAGGATGAATATAGTTTTGCATGGTGAGTTGCCTGAGGAGGTAGAGTGTTTTAAGTATTTAGGGTCACATGTTGCTGTGGATGGAAGAATAGATGCAGAAGTGAAGTTTAGAATAAATGAAGTAGGAAAGGTGCTGAGAGGAATTAAAAAAGTGTCTAGATGTCGTTCACTTGGAATGGATGTAAAGAAAAGGCTGTATGAGGGTGTTATGGTACCAACTGCGTTATATGGGCTGAAACATGGAATATGGGTGTAGCAGAGAGGAATAGTTTGAATGTAATGGAGACGAGGTGTCTGAGGAGTATGTGTGGAGTGAAGCATATGGATCGAGTGAGAAATGATGAAGTGCGAAAAACTGGAGTTGTTCAGGAGATGGCTGATGAAGCTGAGCAGAGGGTGTTGCGATGGTTTGGGCACATGAAGAGAATGGATAATGAGTGATTGGTGAAAAAGATAACTATATCTGATGTGAGAGGTGAAAGGCTGCGAGGAAGACCACGAATAGGATGGACAGACAGTGTGAAGAGAGCGTTGGATGTGAGAGGGATGTCTGTTGAGCAAGGAAGAGTGGCTGTGCATGATAGAAATGAATGGAGAGAAATTGTGAATGAATATGTGATGACTCAGCCCCGAGGGGATATTTTTCCGCATTTGTCTGATCAGCTGATCAGGTCAGGTGCGGGTAAGGGAATGGGTCTATTACGATGTGGCATGGGTAAACAAGCTCTGCTGTCGGGCCCTGCTGCGGATGTCACAGACTGCACTGCTCAGTTGACCCATGTGCAGTGTGGTGCGGTTAGGATCTGTCCCTTCTTCCCTTTGGGGCTAAGATGGGAATGAATGTGTTTGAGTGGATGAGTAAACTGGGAGTGTGTCGTCCTGTCTCGGCTACCTCCCGTTCCTTGGGGGAAGCAGCCTAGGTATATAGAAAAATAGAGATAGCTTATTGCTTCCATTGACAAAAGCCATCTGAGGGTGCCTCGCACATTATGGAGGTTATTGTCTATGGCATGGAAGCATACATTCCTTTCTTTTATCTTGGGACTGTTGCAAAAAAAAAAAAAAAAAAATGGTTTAATCACGCTTGTTCCAATGCTGTCCACAACAAGGAGAAGACCAGAGCCAACCCACTCCTGAATCTCATCACGTTTATGTTTCTGCCCAGAATTGTGTTCAGTTTATCCTTCACTCTGCTAAATTCTCTGAACTCTCCAACTCAAATTCATCCCGCTCCTTCTGGCATCTTGCCAAAAACCTTTCTAACAACTTTTCATCATCGTCCTTCCCTCCTCTTTTCCACTCTGATGGCTCTGCAGCTATTTCTTCTACTGATAAATCAGAACTCTTTGCTCAGACTTTCTCCTCAAATTCCACCTGAGATGATTCCAGTGCTGTTCCTCCATCACTTTTCCCTTCTGACATCCTCGTGGCTGACATTACAATTTCCTCAGTTGATGTGATTTCTGCCATCACTGGTCTCAATACTAACAAGACATATGGGCCTGATGGGGTCCCTCCTGTTGTTCTCAAGAACTGTGCAATTGTGCATACACCCTACCTAGGTAAACCCTTTCGCCTTTGTCTGCTAACTTATATATACATTTCCTTCTTGCTAGAAGTCTGCTCTCAGTCAACATGACAAGAAAAAAAAAAAAAAGAGTGAGAATTCCCAGTCCTCAAACTATCGCCCAGCTGCTTTAACATCCTGTATTTCTAAAGTTTTTGAACCTATTTTTAACAAAATAAATTTTCAAGAACCTTTCCTGTCTTAACAGTTCTGATCGTCAGTATGGGCTCCGCCATGAACTGTCCACTGGCAATCTCTTCACTTTCCTTTCAGGCTCCTAGTCATCCTCCTTTCGGGATTTTAGCAAAAGTTTTACCATTACACATGACATCTCAAGGCTTTCAATCGAGTCTGGCATAAATCTTTAATTTCCAAACTGCTCTCTCACGGTTTCTGTCAATCTATCTGTGCCGTCATCTCTAGCTTCCTTGCTGGTCGTTCTATAGTTGTTGTTGTAGAAGGCCACCGATCTTCTAAAGCTATTAATAGTGGTATTTCTCAGGGCTCTGTCCTGTCACCAACTCTTTTCCTTCTATTCATCAGCTACCTTCTAAGCTGTACATCTAACCCTATTCACTCATGTGCAGATGACTCCACCTTTCACTTTTCCATCCGCTTCCCGCAGCAACCATCTCAGCAGTTACTTCGGGAAACAGGAGATGAAGCTATGGCACACTTAATATCTGATTTAGTTCATATTTGTGATTGGGATAAAAGTAATCTTGTTTTTAATGTGTCCAAAACTCAGCTCTTACATCTTTCGACCTGTCAACGTCTATCACAGGAAGATCTTGCATCGCCTTTGAATATACTTGGGGTTTCATCCTCTCGGGATTATGTGGGAAAGATCAAATTACTTCTCTTGTAAAATCTGCTTCCAAGAGATAGGGTGAGCCAAACCGACTCCTTGCCTTCTTTAACTCTGCACAGGTGTTGACTTTTAACACAGGTTTTATTTGCCCCTGTGTAGAGTCCAACTCTCCCCCATAACTCTCCCTTTTTTACTGGCCCACTTCAACGTCTACCTTTTCACCACACTGTTGCATATTTACCACTTTTCTGTCGCTACTTCAGTGGGCACTGCTCCTCTGAACTGTCTGCTTGCATCCTTCCACCACTGTGGCAACAAACTCTCACCCTTTTTCTCTCCAACTCTCTGATGCAAGCATTGATGCCATCCCCCCCCCCCACAACCTCACAAACAAAATATTCAATGCAAACATGCACAGGAATACAAAAAGATGGCTGGCAAACTATTTAGCAGGCAGATGTGCACATGCAACATTTGCCAGTCAGTCATCGCACATCAAAAACTTCACAAACGGCGTTTCCAAAGGATCGGTTTTGTCCCTACTCTCTTTAGCCTATACTTGCATGACGTACCCACACCCCACACACCACAAATACACATAGTTTTCTATCCGGACGACATAACACTTACGTGTACACGTCAAAACGCAAACACAGCCACACACATCCTCCAACCTTACCTCAACACACTACACGAATGGTACACCACAAACAGGCTCAAAATAGCCCCAGCCGAATCTACAGTGACCCTTCTCACAAACTGGACAGCAGAACACAGTCACATTCCACACCTCACCATAAACAACACTCCCCTACCACACACACACACACACACACACGCACACACATACAAAATCCTTGGTGTAACATATAGTACATCAATGTCATTTAAACAACACATCACAAACATTAACGATAAATGAACACCAAGACTCAATGCCTTAAGGACACTTGCCAACATTTGGACACAACAAAGAAACCATGGCCACAGAATACAAACAATATAATTATACGTTCAGTTGTGAGGTATGCAAGCCCTGCTTGGGCTACTAACCTCACCAAAACACACTACAACATTCTACAGACCATACAGAACAAGGCCCTAAAAATAATCACAGGTTGCACAGCTACTACACCCACAGACCACCTACACCAAGAAAGCAAAGTCTTCAAAGTCAAGGATCATCTAGACATGAGAGTCACACAAATTCTCGCCGCTGCCTCCATAAACCCATACCATCCACTACACTTCATGGAAGCACATCCACACACACCAAGGAACATCAAAACAACACCCAGCACACGATATCATAAACAAATTCTGTCATTTCTCCCCCCTTGCCCGCCTCAAACCAGCTTCCAGAAGCATATCCACACTCAAATCACACGCCACTACATTCAGTCACTTAAAGACAACACACAGCTACATGCACGGCCTCCTGATATCCACCCTTCAGTATCCTGTCTCCATCGTGAGGACAGGGTCCAACTGGCCAGGCCATCATCCAGCCCTCTTGAGTTATCAGAGGAGGCTGGATGACTCCAACGCTGACGCCTGTCCAGGATGCAACACAGCACCCCATACTATTAAGCACATTATGGAAGACTGCATTGCACAGAATCACCTGCACCAACAATGCAACATACACTCCTTGAGAGCTCTGTGGGAAAGCCCGGTCTCAGCCTTGGCCTTCCTTAGGGACTCGAGGCTGTTCGGCCAGACTGCTTAGGGAACAATTACTACTACTACTACTCCCGGTCTTTCATGTATGTAACAAGTCAACTTTGGAACTGTCTTCCTTTGTCTGTATTTCTTACCACTTATGACCTCCAGCCATTTAAATGCAGTGTGTCAAATCATCTCGAAATGAACAGATCTTTAATTTGGCTCCCTATTACCTTTTTCTTTTCTTAGAGGGAACAGTTTGTGGTCTTTTAGCCTTTGGTTCCTTCTGCACACGCGCGCGCACACACACACACACACACACACACACACACACACACACACACACACTGTCACGGGATTTTTATATTTATGCAATATTAAAGAATATTATTCAATAATACTTAAGAACAGGACAATGAATTGTCTTGTGAAAATCAAGCAATGATTACTTTAAGCCGGCTTATTTCACTGATTCTCTAATGACGAGAATTTAAAAGCTTTCTCAACAGTACACAGCAGAGACTAATTACTCACAAATGCTGTTTGTTAGTACTGTTGGCCTCTGGAGAAAATGACTCCACCCCTGACAATCAATAACTAATGCTATTAATGATAACAGGTTCTTGCTGATGCATTATCTCCTGGTTGCACAACGGATTTTAAGCTTAATACAAAAGTACTGGCCGAAGTATCAGTTATGAATAGCAAAGCGTTTATGCAAACTAGGAGCTATAAGTGAAATAAGCTTAATATGGAAAATGAAACATGAGTTTACATTACATTAAGCTCAAGAAAAAGAACTGTTAAATTTATTGATTACAATAAAATAAATTTACGTTACATTTCAAAGTGAATTCAAAATAAGGAGATTGCACTCACTCGCTCACTCAGAAGCTAAACTCTTAAATCTAGGGAAACGAAAAGAAATACTGGTCAGAAAAGTGGACCAAGCGGATGACTGGGCGTCGTTGCTAAGGAAGGACGCTGCACATGCTGAGTCTCTCGCCAATCACGCTAGGTGGGAATCCAACAGCGGTGGTGGGAACTAGGGGTCGTTGCTGAGGAAGGACACCGCCACACACACTACCTGCTTCCGCGGCGCTCAAACCTTGACTGACTTCAAATCATGAGAGAGAGACAAGTGTCGAGCCGCAGTTGCTAACGGCTGGATGGAATGAGCGAAACATACCCATAACAAAGTACTCAGCGGAGGTGCTAAAGTCACGCACAAAGACAATCATTTATGACACAGTGAAAAATTGTTCTGAAAATACTCCCGATCGGGTGAATACGTGGCGGTTAAATTGAGCGATAAATACTGGAATTCCACTAGAATTTGCTGTTTCCCACCAAAGTTAATGCCACGAGTTTATTCAAATACTTAATCGCGCTGACTCGTGACATTACGCCCCATGAAAATCAAATTTTTTTTCCTTCAGAAAAAAAAAATGTCAATATACATACATATAAATCCTAACTCAGTCACACAAGATTCACACTGTGGTGTGTGTGTGCTATCCTGCTACAGGAGAAAGTCACAGTCGCCAGTGAGCAAAAAAAAACTCTTATTTACGTTAATAGAAGCAAGCTTGAGGGAAAAACTCCGTGACGAAGGTGAAAAATCCTGTACTCAGGTCAAACTGAGCAAAAAGTTCACTACATTTACATTAACAACTAATTGTTATGTAGCGTGATGTACAGGTATGTAATACACGGTGTAGGTGTGACAGTTGTGGTGTAACTGTACCTACGTGTAAAATCATGTAATACAAATTTATATATTAAATAATGACGATGAAGCAGAAGAGAAGGGGCGGCAGCATGCGACAGGGACGACCAGCTGATCTGCACGATAATGCTGCACCCGCCACCTGCACTTGTGAAAGGAATCAAGGTGGAGCATCAAAAGTGTCATATCTCTCTCTCTGCCTAGCAATCAGTACTTATGTCATTATTAACTAGGAAACGTAGTCCTAGGATTCACAAATCTCTCAGGACCCTTATAGTTTGCTGGTTAACGCTTATTAACTAGGAAACGTGCCAGTTCTTGAATTGCTCAAATCTCTTAGAACGGGCAGTTTACTAGTTAACCTAACATTATTAACCAGGAAATGTGCCAGTTCTTGAATTGCTCAATTCTCTTAGAATGGGCAGTTTACTGGTTAACCTAACACTACACTTACGACTAATAACAGGAAGCTGAGAATCTCTACGCAATCTTGGGCAGGTCACATTTTAACACTCACCATAGGTGTGAACACTCATGTGGATATTGTGCATTCTCCAGGAATCCTCAGAGAGGCCCACAGCTCGAGACGTTCCACAAGGTAATTCATACACAGCCTCGGACTGTCTCTGCGGAGTTCTCAAACTTCCCCCCTTAACCTACGGTACATAGGTATGTACAGGTCTGCACCTACTTCACCACTACCCTGTCTCTCAACTGACTCAGAGGTTACGGGTGTGGTTTCAAACGGCGCAGGAAGGACATGTCCCTGATTAGTGGTACGTGGACACACGTTGCAGGAACACACAAAGCTATCTATTTCTCGTCCCATCCCTGGCCAGAAAAAGTCAGCTCGGATACGGCCCTGGGTCTTCCTTTTGCCCATGTGACCTCCTGAGGCTGAACAATGACCCCATTCTAACACTGCTTGGCGGTACTTGGCGGGAACGACAAACTGCAGTCGAATCTCGCCCTGGGGTGTTCGTGACTCAAGGTACAGCCGTCCTTGTTTACGAAGGAACTTGGCTTGACCTCCACGTGAATACTTTATCACTCTACCCTTTTGTGTCTTCCGCACGGCAGCAGATGTCGGTTCAGAATGTTGTTCTTGGACAACATCTTGGCTACACATCAGATCTTGCAGCGATTCAATGGTCACCGGGGTGACACAGTCTGGAGCCTCAGTCATGGCTCGTGTTACTGTAGCCGAAGTCTGAGTAGCGTCATCTATGGTGCAACTATGCTTGGCACCTGGAATTTTGCCTATGATTAGGTCAAATAAAGGTTCTGGCATGACAACTGTGAGTGCCGTACCAGTGTAAAATGGAGATGCCACCTGGATACGTGCCTCAGGGAACAATCTCATTGATAGATCAATAAGGTTAGCTTGGATCTGCCGACCTGTGTACTTCTCAGGCCAAACTAGACTCTGCCTGACAGAGCAACCTGAGGACCCGTTGTCTCTCAGGACCTTCACAGGAATGGCTCCCACAAACCCTGGTTGAACAAGGAAGGTACTGTCACCTGTGGGAGGGCCTGTGGAGGAAGCAGCTAGCCACTGATTAGGCTGCTGAATAAATGATGCGGCACACATGGTGCCCTTTGAACTAGATGCCTGAGGGGTCGTACTCACTGCCTGGGGAGATGGAACATTTGCCATCTGTGGAGGGGGGTTCACTGTCGCTGTGGGACTAGAGAACTGTGGGGGAGTACCTGTACTGGTAGGGACGTGACCACCGTGCTGCTGCTGAGGAATGAAGGCTGCGTTTGCCTCCTGCCTCCTATTCACTTGAGCTGGTGATGAAAAGGTCAGTCCCGACGGTCGTTTGCGTGGCTGATACTGCTGCTGGTTAGGGTACTTGTTGTACCTCTTCCACTCACGTTTCTGGGTATTTTGCCCCTGGTCTTTCCTCTGCGGTTTTGGACCTTGGCCATTATTCTGAGAACGGCCTTGTTGCTGGGGTTCAGTCTGAGACGGTTTCCCAGATTTATCAGGTTTCCTGTTCCAGGTATGCTGCTTTCGAGTTTGATACCCGTATGCAGTGAAGAATGGGTCAGCCTTCTTCACCATTTGGCTGGCATCTCTTACCTGGCAGATCTTAAGCTGAGCCATAAGTTCAGTAGGCCACGACTTTTCTAGCTGCATGTGCAGCATAAGGTCAATTATCTCCTCATGCATGGAAGGAGTTTCATCTTTATCCATCCACTCATCTAAGTAAGCAGTAAGCCGGTCAAGAAACTGAATGGCAGTCTCTTTTTCCTGTAAACGCGCCCTCATGAACTGACTCTTGGCGTCATCAACTGTGAGACCGTACGCTTTGATGAGTGCAGCCTTCATCATCTCATACGTGAGATTGTCTCCACAATTCTGTGGAGAATATCGAGGGCAGGGCCCTCAAACAGGCTAAGAAACTGAAGCCACTTAGCTGCATCATCCAGCTGGTACAGTTGAGCCATGTCTTCAAAACGAACTATGTATGGCTCGATTCACTCGCCTTCCTTGTATGGGGGAAGCTTGATGTGTGGGGTCGCCATAATATGTGCAGGTGGAGCTTGGGCCAGCTGCACCAGATGTGTCTGAAGCCAAGGAATCTCGCTTGAGCTTCAATGTTTCAATTTCATGTTTTTCGCATGCTTCTTGCACGGCACTTTCATGTTCTCGTTGTTCACGCTCGTATTCGCGTTCTCTCTCATGTTGTTCTAACTCGTGTTGACATTCTCTCTCGCGTTGTTCTAACTCGTGTTGACGTTCTCTCTTGCGTTGTTCTAGCTGAACTTCGTGTTGTTTTTGCTCGTGTTCGCTCTGTTCTCGCTCGTATTCGCGCTGTTCTCGCTCATGTTCGCGTTGTTCTCGCTCGTGTTTGCTTTGTTCTCGCTCGTGTTCGCGTTGGATTCTACGCTCTTCACGAGCATCACTCTCGTGTTGCTGTTCGTGACTAAGCTGAGAGAAGACATAATTCTTTACTTCAGTTGGGTCTGTAAGCCCCATATCTTTAGCTTCCTGTACATAGACGCTGGTAGACATGATGCTAACTCAATCTAAGTAAACTAGCGACTCAGTACTGACTGCAATTTTTTCAGAGAAAGATGCCAGTAATCGAGAATAAAGAATATAGGCACATGTTAGTGGTGACCAGTTTTATGTAACTAAACTGGTAAAGAAAAAAAATTAAACAAACAACTGCCTGTCAACTATTAAGTAAATTAATAGAACTGAATCAATAATCACAAGTGAGATAGTGCCTATAGACTTTAATAATAAATACCTAAGTATGAATGAGTATTATCTCGTGAATAACTTTAGAGGTAGGAGTTAATATCCTGGAATGAGGTCGCAAAATGTCAGGGTTTTTAAAGAGTATGCAATATTAAAGAATATTATTCAATAATACTTAAGAACAGGACAATGAATTGTCTTGTGAAAATCAAGCAATGATTACTTTATACCGGCTTACTTCGCCGATAATCTAAGGACGAGAATTTAAAAACTTTCTCAACAGTACACAGCAGAGACAAATTACTCACAAATGCTGTTTGTTAGTGCTGTTGGCCTCTGGAGAAAGTGACTCCATCCCTGACAATCAATAACTAATTCTATCAGTGATAACAGGTTCTTGCTGATGCATTAACTCCTGGTTGCACAACGGATTTTAAGCTTAATACAAAAGGACTGGCCTAAGTACCAGTTATGAATAGCAAAGTGTTTATGCAAACTAGGAGCTATAAGTGAAATAAGCTTAATATGGAAAATAAAACACAAGTTTACATTACATTAAGCTCAAGAAAAAGAACTGTTAAATTTATTGATTACAATAAAATAAATTTACGTTACATTTCAAAATGAATTCAAAATAAGGAGATCGCACTCACTAGCTCACTCAGAAGCTAAACTCTTAAACCTAGGGAAACGAAAAGAAATACTGGTCAGAAAAGTGGACCAAGCGGATGACTGGGTGTCATTGGTAAGGAAGGACGCTGCATACGCTGAGTCTCATGCCAATCACGCTAGGTGGGAATCCAATGGCGGCGGTGGGAACTAGGGGTCGTTGCTGAGGAAGGACACCGCCACACACACTACCTGCTTCTGCTGTGCTCAAACCTTGACTGACTTCAAATCGTGAGAGAGAGAGGCAAGTGTCGAGCCGCAGTTGCTAATGGCTAGAATGAGCGAAACATGCCCATAACAAAGTACTCAGCGGAGGTGCTAAAGTCGTGCACAAAGACAATCATTTATGACACAGTGAAAAATTGTTCTGAAAACACTCCCGATCGGGTGAATACGTGGCGGTTAAACTGAGCGATAAATACTGGGATTCCACTAGACTTCGCGGTTTCCCACCAAAGTTAATGTCACGAGTTTATTCAAATACTTAATCGAGCTGACTCGTGACACATACACACACATATATATATATATATATATATATATATATATATATATATATGGAGCCTCTGTGGTACAGTGGTAAAGTGTGCGATTTCGTACACTGAAGAACGAGGGTTCGAGCTCAGCCAGGGTAATAAACTTTGGGAGCATTCTTCTGGCCACGTTCTGCACTGGTGGACACAAAGGGGTGTTGTGGTTGAACCAGTGTCGCATACTGTAAAGTATGTTTGCACCCAGTTGGCTTGCGCGGGCCGATTGCACTTGGTTCACAGACTACAGACACATCCAAAGCCACTCCAACACAACAATTACACTTACAAGCACTTCTCACCCTACATATAGTCTCTGCCAGACGGCCTAAGCCACTTGGTAGAGATACATTGGCTGTATCGTCCCCACTTCGGTCGGGATAGGCCGGTCCTGCAGTGGACACTCAAACGGCTGATGAGATGATATATATATATATATATATATATATATATATATATATATATATATATATATATATATATATGGTTAAAATCAAATCAATTGTTTCTTTAGTTTAGTTAAAATTCACACACACACACACACACACACACACACACACACACACACACACACACACACACACACAGGTTAAAATCGAATCAATTGTTTCTTTAGTTTTGTTAAAATTCACACACACACACACACACACACACACACACACACACACACACACACACAGGTCGAAGTGTGACCGTGTTCTGCTACTCCTTCCCCTGTGACTGATTGTTCTCCATTTCCCTAGGTTTGGTCTAAAGTGGCTGAAAAATGTTCAGGCTAATTTTGCTAAGTCAGCATTTTACCTACTTCTGTGATCTTGATCTTTGACTTGTTCTCGAAAACATTAGGGTTACTCACTGTCTGTCCCTTCACTTTTCCACCTAGTGTGCTTAAAATCATTTATAAAATGGAATTATTTTGTTCACACACACACACACACACACACACACACACACACACACACACACACACACACACACGGGGCTCAAAATATAACACACTTTTCGTTCGGTCAGCGTGGTTGTAGTAATAATATTAATAGTCATCATCACCCATTTACAACGCTTGGTGGTAACCATATAACCAAATACGTTTTCCCTACGTGTCAACAAATTGGTGGAGGGTTAGTGCCCCTCCTCGTAAAGCAACTAACTCCGAGTTAAACGGACACCCTTTACGGGATTATGGCGTCAGGCTATAGATAGACAGATAGATCATTATCTCCATCATCATGTCGGTGGCAGTAGATATAGTTATAGTATTTGTATAAGTAGTAGTAGCTGTAGTAGGCTAGCAGTAGTAGATATAGTAATAATAGTAGTGACACCAGCCTAGTAGTAGTAGTGCAACAGTAGTAGCAAAAGTAGTAGCAGAAGTAGTAGTAGTAGTGCAACAGTAGTAGTAGTAGTAGTAGTAGTAGTAGTAGTGGTAGTAGTAGCAGTGGTAGTAGTAGTAGTAGTAGTAATAGTAGTAGTAGTAGTAGCAGTAATAGTATCTATTTTAGTACACAAACATAACCAAGTTATTTTAGCACATAAACATATTAACAGGCAGGCCACACCAACACAAACAAAAGCGAGGGAAAAAAAAAAAAAGATAAAGAAAAATCCAAATCTCCAGAGTTTTCAGCATGATCTTAGGATTAGTAGGATCAAGTCATGTGGCCAAGTCTCACTGTGGCGTCACTTCATATTAGTTACATTGTGCTGAGTCATCTATAACACAGCACATTCCATGGTTCTTACTCATGCTGACGGGGACACATGGGAGGAGGCTCAGTTTCGGGGAGGTAGAGACGAATTTTTGTGGGCTAGAGGTCGAATTTCTGTACAATCATAGCGTGATAACTTACCGAAATTGTTCGTTTTTTCTTCTCGTCTTTCGTCCAAACTTTTTTCAGTTTGGGGTCCTTCCTTTACTTCTTTAAAAAATTTGATTAAAACTTCATACAATTATTACTTGATGAAATACCTTCAGAGGGCATCTATTTTATTTTGTTATATTTAATTTTATTTATTTGGGCTTTTTAGATGGGTTAATATAGTGAAATGTCAAGACACACAAACTCACATGTTTTAGGGTCCTTTGTTAAATATACTCATAACTCATGGAAATATGCTGAGGCTTATATTTCTGGGCATGATGATATCCACCTTGGCTATAAGCTTATGCTGCCATTGTTGTTGCTGTTATTATTATTATGGAATAAAAGGATTCACAGTGCTGTGTCTTTTCACCATTCGTTAATATGTACCGTATATTCATTGCATCTGTCTGTCTATCTATCGATATATTATATCTATGTATGTATGTATCTATCTATCTATACATATGTATATATACATACATATTCATATGTATATGTCAAGTTCAAGAAGGTGAAAGTGGCAGTGATTGTAGCGTATGCACCGTGTGAGGACAGGAGTGAGAGAAAGACAGGTTTTGGGATGAGCTGGGTGAAGTAGTGGGAGAAATGCCCAGGAGCTATAAAGTGATTGTGATGGGGGATATGAGCGGAGGAGTAGGCACTGGTCCTGAGGATGACATAATGGGTTGCTATGGAGTACCAGGAGAAAATGAAAATGGGTGTCAACCCTAATTAATAGTACAACATATACATATTTATAGTTGATAAAAACCATAACCACACAGTAAAAAAGTCACATCACTCTGATCAGTCCGGTCTCTCTCAAGAAAGCCATTAATTTATCAGTCATAACAATGTCCCCATCACCCAGCATGGTGGAAAGGGTGAAGGGGACGTCTACTGCGCTGCAGTAATTTATAAGTGAAGCACGTTCACGAATAAATCGCCGACAGCGCAGGATGATATGACTGATAGATAACACTGCATTACAGATGTCACAGTGCGGTGGGAAGCATCTTTCCATATATGGTTTCATGTGAGTTAAAATGGTGGCATTGAGTTGTAACCGTGCCAATACTTTTTCTTCAAGGCGACTGGGGCCGTTGGCAGTGTCCCAGTCGCCCAGTTGCGGCTTACAAGTTGGAATATTTCGTCTGGTCCATTGACCTTGCCACAGAAGATTTATTGATTTCTTTCTGAGAGAGAGACTCGACCGTAGATCACGAGGAACGTCCCAAGTCTCCTCGAGCTCTACAGCCAACTTTGCAAGTAAGTCAGCCTGCTCATTGCCGTAGATACGACAATGACCAGGCACCCAGATCAGCGTGAATGACTTGTTGCATGAATGCAACTTATTAACGATGCGGCCCTGGATCTCGTGAGAGTCCGTAGTACAAGATGCACTTGCCTGAAGGGCTGATTTTGAATCTGAAAATATGACAAATGAGTCATGCCTAGAATTGAGAGCATAGTCTACAGCTTTGTCAATAGCAAAAACTTCGGAGGTAAACACAGATGTATGAGTCGGCAACCGATACCTAAGTGCACATTCAGTCGACCACACACTTGCACCCACACATTCACTCGACTTGGAGCCGTTGGTGTACAATTGATGGGACCCTAAGTGACGAACGATGATGTTACAAAACAAGTGGTGGACCTCCGCCTCCGGCGCCTTGGCCTTTGATGCAGGGAGCCATGTAACATCAACAGTATAGCCGGGTGGCTCCCAAGGCGCTATATTTTTAAACACCAACTTGTCACAGTCACTGGGGTCCACACCAGGCTCCTGAGTCAGTAAGTGGAGGCGAACGGCAAGTGGCTGACGCACCCCCCGCAGAAGGTGGTGGTATTGATGCAGGGGGGTACAGGCCACATTGCCGATATTACTTTTCCTTAATGTTTGTAACCCATACGATAATGCCAGGTGGTCAGAGCGAATACGGAGGGGAGGCACATTCGCCTCCACTTCCATATGAGCTACACGGGTACACCAGACAGCTCCAAGACACATTCGCAAACATTTATTCTGGAACACATCCAATCCTTAGCCATACACCTGTGCGCCATAGTCTAGCTTCGATCGAATAAGGGACTTATACACCATTAATAAAGATTTTCTGTCAGCACCCCATGCAGTACCCGCTAGGTACTTCAGGACATTTAACGGTTTATTACAATGAGCAAGCAAAGTATTAACTTGAAGTTTAAAATTCATTCTGCGATCAAAGTGGAGGCCCAAAAACTTTACAGAATTTTGAAAAGGCACCGCTTGATTTTCCAAAAATAAACGCAAATCAGGGACGTTACGAGATGTAAAAACTACAGCAGCACACTTACAGACGGAAAACTTAAATACCCACTGCAAGGCCCATTGGTGCACGGAGTCAAGGGCTGCTTGAATCCGCCCAGCCGAAAATTGTGCATTACGGGAAGAGTGCCATATTGCACAATCGTCAGCGTAGAGCGAGTATTTAAGATTCCTCGGAATGGGAGCTGATGACAGAATATAATTGATCATAATACTAAATAAAGTAGGACTAAGCACACTTCTCTGTGGCACCCTGTTTTCCTGGATAAATATATCCGATGTTACGTTATGGGGCAATTTGACAGAGAAAGTCCTGTCCCTTAAGAAATTTGAAATAAAAATAGGCAAATTTCCTCTTAAACCATAAGCATAGAGCTTCATTAGTATACCATGTCGCCATGTCATGTCATAGGCTTTATGGATGTCCAAGAACACCCCTATCATGAATTCTTTATTGGCAAATGCCTCTGAAATACAATGCTCTAAATTCATTAAATGATCTAGTGAACTTCTGTATTTACGGAAGCCACACTGTTCATCATTTAACAAATTCTTCGACTCCAAAACAAAAAGAAGCCTATTGTTTACCATACGTTCCATGACCTTATATAGACAAGAAGTCAACACAATAGGAAGAAATGAAGTGGGATTCATAAGACGACTAGCCTCTTTGGGTATCGGTATGACGTGCGCAAAGTGCCATGAGTTTGGGAACGTTTGAGATGCCCAAATCTCATTGTACAATGCTAACATCTTAATCAGTTTGTCCTGATTAAGAAGTTGGATCATACCGTACGTGATGGTGTCTGCTCCAGGGCTGGTGTCTTTACAGGATTTAAGGGCAAGGAGCAGTTCATCTAGCGTAAACTCTTGGTTGTACGGGGAGTCTATGTCTTCTGTGGCAAAGTCTAATATCTGTAGCTCAGCCGTGTGTTTATGGTGTTGGAAACGCGGGTCGTAATTGGCTGAGCTACATACATGGGAAAAACTCCTGGAGAGGATGTTAGCAACGTCCACGGGGTCGTCATAGATGTTATTATTAACCTGCAGGGTGGTGACAGGGAAATATGGGCCTTTATTATTTAATATTCTTATAGTGGACCAGACTTTACATAATGGTGTTGTATGAGTCACCGTGGACACAAAGGACCGCCAGGAGTCACTTTTGGCCCTTATTATTCTCCTTGCCTCAGCCTGTGCCTGTTTGTATGCAATTAAATTTTTCTCAGTGGGCTGACTATCAAAAATCCTGTATCTCCTATTGCGTTTTCTTAATGCTTGTCGGCAATCCGGCTTCCACCAATGTGCTCTATGCTTCGCATGAAATGTAGAAGTCTTGGGAATAGCAGCCTCAGCTGCGTGTAATATGGAAGTAGTTATATTTTTTACCTTAACATCTATGGTCTCCCCAGATATATCTAAATTGACGATCGTTGAGAAGGATCCCCAATCTGCTTTCTTATAGTTAAATTTTGGAGGTGGAGGGTCCGAAATGATGTCGCGTGTATAAGAAAGACAGATGGGTAAATGATCACATCCCTAAGAGTTGTCGTAAGGGTCCCATGATAAATCTTGATGTATACCAGGGGAGGCCAAAGATAAGTCAATGGCTGAAAAAGTTACCAGTACGATCATCTATACGAGTCGCTCTACCATCATTCAGAAGACAGAGGTTGGACTGTAGTATTAGGTCGGCTAATTGCTCCCCACGACCATCAATCCTCAAGCTACCCCATTGATAGTGATGGGCATTAAAATCGCCCAACACTAACTTATTTCCAGGAAGATGTTCAAATAGTGAGTTTAAAGCATCACTATCAATGGGGCCATGTGGAGGACAGTAGAGAGAGCAAATAGACAGATACGTGTTATTAAATTTTACTCTGCATGCGACAGCTTCCAGAGTAGAATTTAGAATCACTTCTGTTTGTGGGTGTGATTTGTGAGTGTATATGGCAACTCCGTGACCTTCATTTCTTCTATACGAGTGATAGTGTTTGAATTGTGGAGGATCAGGATGATCCTCCAGGCACGTCTCCTGTAAACAAACAACGTCTGGCCTGTGTATTGAAAGCAAGATTGCTATATTTGGTAGCTTATTCCCGACACCTCTACAATTCCACTGTAATAGAGTGAAGGCATCGGTTTAAGATTTTCGCTGGGGACCAGTTTGCTTGGTCTTTTTTTGTCACCCGCCAGCAGGCGAGCAACTACCAGGGGACCTATCCCGGTGCTTACTCATGGAAACCTCCATATTCTCATCAATTACAAGGCTCCCAGACTCCACCGAGGAAGAGCTATTCTTTCTCTCCCTCGCTGGACCAGGAGCGGGAAGGAAATAAGGACTTGCTGGCTTGGTGAGGGTGGTCAGATTAATCTCATCAGACTTCTCAGGCTTCGATTTTGGCCGCACCGACTGTGAAGGAGCAGCGGCAGCCTGAGAGTATGAAGTGGCAACAGGGATGTCTGTCAGAGAGTTGGAACGAACAGGAGGCTTAGACTGAGAGGTAGGGCGTGGGGCATGAGGAGCGAATGTAAGGTCAGTTTGCATCTCCATGGTGCACATCACAGGACGGGACACAACCGCCGATGCATAGGAGATATTAGGTTTGGGAGTTGCATGGAACTCCTTCACCTTCTTCCTAGCATCGTAAAAGGATATGCCCTCCATCGCTTTCACTGTGCAGACCTCTTGCTCCTCCTTCCACTTGGGACAAACCCGAGAGGAAGTGGGGTGAGCACCCTGGCAGTGAAAGCAACATTCTTTCTCTGATGTACAGTGGTCAGCAGAATGGCCTACAGCCGCGCACTTGTCACATACTAGGTTAGAAGATCGACAAGCCTTTTCATGGTGTCCATAGATCTGACATTTTGGACAACGAAGGGGGTTCGGGATGTATGGTCTGACATTGAAAATTTCGTATCCAACTTTCACATTGGCTGGAAGAGGTACTTTACCAAAAGTCAAAACAACCGTTGCGGTCTTTGTCCTTATGCCTTCCGAGAATCTGGTAATAAACCTTGCCTCATTTACATCTTGCTGAGCAAGTTCCTGTACAATTTCTTCTTTCTCCATAAGCACAAGATCCCTGCAGGTGATAACACCCTTGCAGGAATTAATGGAGTGGGGGATCGTAGTTTGGACATCATAACTGTGGAACTTCCTCAGTTTCAGCAAATCCTTTACCTGGGTTGAATTTATTGTCTTTACCAGATCTCCACTAGCAAGTTTTTTTACTTGTTCCACCTCACCTGCACACCCATCAATCACCTTCTTGATGATGAAGGGATTGAGGCTGGACAGGGGAGTGGAACCAACCGCATGGATCATGACAAATGATGCATTATTTACATTTATGTCTAGCGGTTTACGTGTCTGGGGCCGTTCAGTCTCGGGGCAGTCTGTCCGTGCAGCAGTCGGGGGTCGGTCAGGACTACCTCCCCCCCTGAAGGGGGGGAGGCAGTAGGGACGTCCACCATAGTTTAGAGGGAAGTGGGAAGAGGGAGAAAAACGAGCAAGGGACGAATGACCGGGGTCCAGACACCTAAGTCTGAGGTTGCCCTCTCAGACCACTCCAGGGAGGCCCGACCGTGTTTATTCACGCCCCAGAGCGATCAGTGGGGGGGACTCTCCGTGGGCGATAAGCAAAGGTAAACTTAGAAACAGACACAAACACCTATTGTATCTCTAAATAGGGAGGGGAAGAAAATGACTACTAGCTATCCTAACTTTATTGAAAAACGCCCTAGCGGCGAGCAAAACAAAGTTAACGCCGGTGAGGCATCCCTATGCTAGAGGAGAGCTCAGAAAACACGTCTGCTCTCTCCGCAACCATTCATGAAAGTCCCTATATGCTCGTCAACCCTTAGCTTTAAAGCTCGTATTGTGCTTCCAATATACCCTGTATGGCAACTAGGGCACTTGCATTCATAAACGACTGACGAGAGGAGGGCAGTCGGTAGTCGGTCTTTGTAATGAAAAAAAAAAAAAGACTGAATCTTAAAATCATTCTTATGAACAAATCGGAACTTTATTTGAGGATAGAAAATAGAAAAGTTATATTTCAGTGCCCTCTCTATCCTTTCTGATACAGTACCAAGAAAAGGTAGAGAAAGATACAGTTCCTCCTTACTCACTGTACATACAGGTTGCTTTGGACTGTAAATTTTGGCTGAGAATTTTCTAACAGTTATCAAAAAGAGCAAATCATTGTTAGCAAAAAAAAAAAAAAAAAAAAAAAAAAAATGAAATCTTATGGAATAGGTTGTAAGTAGAAGTTAGGTTATAAGCTCTATACAAAAGTGTTCTACTTGCATTCACCTTAAAAATAAATGGACAGTAACTAAAAAAGCTAGTACCCAAACCAAGAGAAAGTAGGCTTACGATATACAGACATAACCAGAGTGCCATTTAACTTCTGTATTAATAAATCACGAAAAAGGAGTTTACCGTTAACTTCACAGTCCATGGTAAATTTTATGTTCTAATGTTGTTTATTTAGGTAGTTTAAAAAAAGTGAAGCATGGTTTTCATCTTGAAATAGAAGTAGAGTGTCATCCACATATCTATGATAAAGGATGGGTTTAAAGTATGCAGGACAATTATCCAGCCATTTCTTCTCCCAAAAGCAGAGAAAAACATTAGCCATAGTCGAACCCAGAGGCGAGCCCATAGCCACACCGTCTACCTGTTTATATACCTCGTTATTAAATATAAAATGGCAGTCCTTAACACAAACAGAAATCAGGTTTTTAAAGAATTTTTTACTCATACCCATGACTTTGTCCATATCATTAAATATTAAATTTACACATAACTCAATAGTTTCATCCAAGGGAACATTTGTAAACAATGAGGTGACATCAAAACTACACATGTAGCAGGAGGTTGGTAGTCTGAATCCAGAGAAAAAGTTAAAGAGCTCCTACATGTGTAGTTTTGATGTCACCTCATTGTTTACAAATGTTCCCTGGAAGGAGTCTATTGAGTTATGTGTAAATTTAATATTTAATGATATGGACAAAGTCATGGGTATGAGTAAAAAATTCTTTAAAAACCTGATTTCTGTTTGTGTTAAGGACTGCCATTTTATGTTTAATAACGAGGTATATAAACAGGTTGACGGTGTGGCTATGGGCTCGCCTCTGGGTCCGACTATGGCTAATGTTTTTCTCTGCTTTTGGGAGAAGAAATGGCTGGATAATTGCCCTGCATACTTTAAACCCATCCTTTATCATAGATATGTGGATGACACTCTACTTCTATTTCAAGATAAAAGCCATGCTTCACTTTTTTTTTAACTACCTAAATAAACTACAAAAGAACATGAAATTTACCATGGAATGTGAAGTTAACGGTAAACTCCTTTTTCGTGATTTATACAGAAGTTAAATGGCACTCTGGTTATGTCTGTATATCGTAAGCCTACTTTCTCGGGTTTGGGTACTAGCTTTTTTAGTTACTGTCCATTTATTTTTAAGGTGAATGCAATTAGAACACTTTTGTATTGAGCTGATAACCTAACTTCTACCTACAACCTATTCCATTAGAAGATTTCATTTTAGAGGATTTTTTATTTTGTTTTTGCTAACAATGGTTTCAGCACTGCTCTTTTTGATAACTGTGTTAGAAAATTCTTAGCCAAAATTTACAGTCCAAAGCAACCTGTATGTAGAGTGAGTAAGGAGGAAATGAATCTTTCTCTACCTTTTCTTGGTACTGTATCAGAAAGGATAGAGAGGGCACTGAAATATAACTTTTCTATTTTCTATCCTCAAATAAAGTTCGATTTGTTCATAAGAATGATTTTAAGATTCAGTCACTTTTTTCATTACAAAGACCGACTACCGACTGCCCTCCTCTTGTCAGTCGTTTATGAATACAAGTGCCCTAGTTGCCATACAGGGTATATTGGAAGCACAATACGAGCTTTCAAGCTAAGGGTTGACGAGCATATGGGTCAGTCGAGCAGCACTTTTATGCATCGTCGTGGAGAGTGAGGTTGTGTGCTGCTGACCTCTCCTCGAGCTTCCTAGGGCTGCCTCACCGGCAATTAGCTTTTTTTTTTTTTTTTCACCCTTCTTGTGTGCGTTAGGCTAGCTAGTTTCTCACTTTCCTCCCTTCCCTGTTGGTTTGGAACACTAGGTGTCTGTTCCTGTGTACTGAGATTATCTTTGCCTGCTGCCCACGGAGGGTCCCCCCCACTGATCGCTCTGGGGCGTGAATTAACACGGTCGGGCCTCCCTGGAGTGGTTTGAGAGGGCAATTTCAGCCTTAGGCGTTTGGTCCCGGTGTGTTTTGTCCCTTGCTCGTTTTCGTCCTTCTTCCCACTTCCCCCGTTAGGGGGGGGTTACTATGTTGGACGCCCCAGGGGGGGAGGTGGTCCTGACGAACCTATAGTATAACACATTTTAAGTGGCCCATGAAGGCTGCATCTGTCACCTGTGCCTTGCTGCCACACTTCCACTGACCTATCGTAGGTCAAGGCTATTTTTAGGTGGCCTTGGTACAGCCCATCATTTACCCTCCCCCTCCCCTCTCACTGTGTGTGTGTGTAATAGGGTCCGAGTACATGGACTCGTACTCATACTCATACTTAAGTACACAATATAATGTACTTTACTTGTACTCGGGTTTAAAATTCCCAAAGTACTTGTACAGCTCCGGACAGATGAAACGGCTACACCCCATCCACCAGCGACTTGGTTTGGGTCTCAGTGGTTCTGGTAACAGTTGCAGGTGGAGGGAGGGGGGATGTGGGAGGGTGAGGAGGGGAGAAATGTGGGCGGAGTTATATAGGGGGTAGTGTGGGAGGGTGAAGAAGCAGCACAGTCTGGCTGGTGGGAGGGGGAGACGAATGGTTGGGTAGCGGAGACGAGAGTCTGCTGGAGGGTAAGACAGGTGAGTGTGATTAGATGAAAAGAAATTACAAAAAATGAAATATTATAATATCTGCTGCATATATTGCATTTTATCTACTAAATAAAAACACTGTCTATTATTCACCACCGTATTTGGGTATCCTACTCATTATTATTATCCTTTGGATATTAGGCAATAAATAAAGATATTGGACGGTCTTTCGGACCAGAACCAAGTTTTTCATAACTTTTTTCTTCAGCTATTTCCGTATTCCTATTATCACTCGTGCTTGAAGTCCCCCTTTTTATCACTTTCTCCTACGCCCTAAATTTTTTTTAGGCATAAGGCAGTTTAACTTTCTCTTTAAATAACCATATTTGTCAACAAATATTCCTTTCATTAATCTATTTAATTACCTGTTTTTTTTCAATATGCATTTGTCTAATAATGGGTGTTACACCTTAATTGGCGCCGCTATTTGACGTTTTGAATAAATTTGGTCTAAATTTACGCATATATTGCAGTCTCTCTCAAGTAGGCTGGCAACCTCACACATCCTCCCCCCTGCTTTCTCCTTCTCTCGCTACCCGTTCCCTCCTTTCCTTTTGTAGTACTGTTTATCTATTCTTTCTCATATTTTTAACCTCATTCCTTCTTACAAACTTTTAGTGCCATAGGAATTTCTCCCTTATCACCTACAGTCCTACTACATGAAAGTGGAAAAAACTGCCATCGGGAAAAGAATAACTGGAAATTTATGGCGAAGGTTACGATATTAGTTATTTAGAATGAAAGTGTTGGCAGATACGCATTCTTGACGTGATTATCGCAGCCACAGCATTTCGCCTTCATAAAACAGAAGGACTATAGGTTTCATGCATTACCTCCTTATGTCCAGCATTACTGTGCAGAACGCCATGTATAACACATTAAGGACCACAAGGACAGTACTGGTAGTCATCGTGATTCTCACGAATCTCTCCATGGGCTATTGAAAACAGTGCTTTATGCTCAACTTCAGAATTATGTTCTCATCATGGCAATGATAGGCAAAGATAATAAAAACAATATATACAACCAAATTATCATTTATTATACAACAAAGCTCAAACTGCCTCCGTGCTACCTGAAAAAAATTAAATACCTGATCATATATATATATATATATATATATATATATATATATATATATATATATGGATGATGCCATGTCGTAGCGCTTAAGGGAATAACAGGGATGACGACGGAGATAATTGTCGCAAGGAAACGAGATGAAAGGAAAATTTTCTCTACCTGAAGTAAATTCTAATGGACAGTAATAATTCGAGACCCCGTTTATTGACAATAATTTTTATAGATCTGCATGTCGCCGTTATTGCGTCTCGGAACATTTCGGTAGATGATATAACTGATATAAATTGATAAATGGGTAGAGAGATATCCTTATCGTCTATATTACGTGATAAGTATGATATAGTAATGATAATCTGTCCTGATAGAGTAAATCTTGCTGTGACGGAAGGGTATTTGTAAAGCGAACTAATTTATACCACAGACTTTATCAGAAGTGTTTCTTCTTCGTAAATTGAAGCTCGATGAATACTCTAGACTGTATGCCAGGAAGCAGGTGACCTTGGTGTTTCTTATGAGGGATCCGGTTCGTGGCATAGTATGGAGGATGCTTAGAGCTCAAATTTATCAAACAGATAGTATCCTCGCAACTGGCCACCTCTTCACCCACTTCCTGAAACTCAGACATGGATTACCGGGGTGAGAATAACGCCATAATGACTCATACACCACAAACACATGGACATTTATACATCAACGAGAAACGACTGTGGTTCACTTGTATTTTCTATTGACTGCAATAAACACCGTTACTCAGGGCAGACCACCAGTTCCATGTTTTGTCAGTATATACTGAGAAGAATGATTCTAACCGAATCAGGTAGATCCTCTCCGTCAACTGAGACAGTGGCATACTGACATGTGAATTAATTGTCATGTCTGGTTATTCTTTAGAAACAGTAAAAAAAAAAAAAAGACTTTTTGTTTACCTGTAGAAGCAAATAAAATAGTAGTTAGAAGACAAACTTGTGCCACGTGACACTATGCGAAGTCGTTAGGTTTCCTGCCATGAACAGAGGATCATGTATTTAATTTCTTCAGGTTACATGTGATTGTGTGAGCTGGTTACACCGTTGAGACTGCAGCACGGAGGCAGTTTGAGCTTTGTTGTATAATAAATGATAATTTGGTTGTATATATTGTTTTTATTATCTTTGCCTATCATTGCCATGATGAGAACATAATTCTGAAGTTGAGCATAAAGCACTGTTTTCAATAGCCCATGGAGAGATTCGTGAGAATCACGATGACTACCAGTACTGTCCTTGTGGTCCTTAATGTGTTATACATGGCGTTCTGCACAGTAATGCTGGACATAAGGAGGTAATGCATGAAACCTATAGTCCTTCTGTTTTATGAAGGCGAAATGCTGTGGCTGCGATAATCACGTCAAGAATGCGTATCTGCCAACACTTTCATTCTAAATAACTAATATCGTAACCTTCGCCATAAATTTCCAGTTATTCTTTTCCCGATGGCAGTTTTTTCCACTTTCATGTAGTAGGACTGTAGGTGATAAGGGAGAAATTCCTATGGCACTAAAAGTTTGTAAGAAGGAATGAGGTTAAAAATATGAGAAAGAATAGATAAACAGTACTACAAAAGGAAAGGAGGGAACGGGTAGCGAGAGAAGGAGAAAGCAGGGGGGAGGATGTGTGAGGTTGCCAGCCTACTTGAGAGAGACTGCAATATATGCGTAAATTTAGACCAAATTTATTCAAAACGTCAAATAGCGGCGCCAATTAAGGTGTAACACCCATTATTAGACAAATGCATATTGAAAAAAAACAGGTAATTAAATAGATTAATGAAAGGAATATTTGTTGACAAATATGGTTATTTAAAGAGAAAGTTAAACTGCCTTATGCCTAAAAAAAATTTAGGGCGTAGGAGAAAGTGATAAAAAGGGGGACTTCAAGCACGAGTGATAATAGGAATACGGAAATAGCTGAAGAAAAAAGTTATGAAAAACTTGGTTCTGGTCCGAAAGACCGTCCAATATCTTTATTTATTGCCTAATATCCAAAGGATAATAATAATGAGTAGGATACCCAAATACGGTGGTGAATAATAGACAGTGTTTTTATTTAGTAGATAAAATGCAATATACAGTATGCAGCAGATATTATAATATTTCATTTTTTGTAATTTCTTTTCATCTAATCACACTCACCTGTCTTACCCTCCAGCAGACTCTCGTCTCCGCTACCCAACCATTCGTCTCCCCCTCCCACCAGCCAGACTGTGCTGCTTCTTCACTCTCCCACACTACCCCCTATATAACTCCGCCCACATTTCTCCCCTCCTCACCCTCCCACATCCCCCCTCCCTCCACCTGCAACTGTTACCAGAACCACTGAGACCCAAACCAAGTCGCTGGTGGATGGGGTGTAGCCGTTTCATCTGTCCGGAGCTGTACTTGTACTCGGACTCAAAGTACTCGACAATTTTATGAGTACTTTCGAGTACAAGCATGATATATAAAAATGATGAGGGTAACAATATTGTGTCCTTGGAGAGGCCAGGTGGCCTGGGTTGGTGAGTCACTTAGGTCCAGTGGTGTACAGCCACGCCCACTAGCTCCTGATAAGCTGCTTTTAATATGTTAACACCTTGGTACTAATTGCATGGAGTGAAAAACAGCTGCCTGGACTCCATGCTGTGTCACTCGTACTTGGATTCGAGTACAGCACAAATGTACTCGTACTTGGACTCGAGTTCAGCTATAAAACGGAGTACTTGTACTTGTACTTGGATTCGTGATACCGTAATGTAATCGTACTTGAACTCGGGTACAGAAAAATGTACTCGAACCCAAGCCTGGTGTGT
Source organism: Coenobita brevimanus (assembly GCF_032717465.1). Taxonomy (NCBI): domain Eukaryota; kingdom Metazoa; phylum Arthropoda; class Malacostraca; order Decapoda; family Coenobitidae; genus Coenobita; species Coenobita brevimanus. Next base: position 31,365,356 of record NC_137008.1, on the reverse strand, counting down.
GTGTGTGTGTGTGTGTGTGTGTGTGTGTGTGTGTGTGTGTGTGTGTGTGAGCACGCATTTATTATCATTATTATTATTATTATTATTATTATTATTATTTTATTATTATTATTATATTTCGACTTTATTTCCACACCACCTAAGAGGTAAAAGTCTTGGCGCGTTTTTTTTTTTTTTTCAGAGGTTTCCCCAGTAGGCCTATTCCTCTAGTTCTTTCTTATCTGCAGAGGTACTGTACACTTACTCAGAACACTCCTAATCCGAAGATGTGAGAGAGATGATGAAAGAATCCACGAACTTGTCAACTACAACATCTCTTCTTGCATCATCTGCTTGTATTTTTTCAGCATGTGTAACAGCATTTCTCCAATTCTCCTTTGTGATGTGTTAATTGCTTCGTGGGTGAGTGGCTTCAAATCGGCGATCTTGAATGTGTTTCTCTTGGACACATACTCCTTAACCTGAGCCCGTATCAATTCAACTGGATTGTATTGGCAGTGATATGGGGGAAGCCGCACAACCCTATGGCCATGGTCTGAGGCCATTTTGTCAATAACATAATTGACATCTGTATTTGATGTGTATTGACTTCCAAGGTGTAGGAGCTGAACCTTGAGGAGACCTTCATGTACTTGTACTCCCTTCTTCTGGAACCATTCGATGATAGTGGCTTTATTACTGGCAGCTGTTGTAGGCTTATCTATTTTCCTAGAGTGATAAGACGCATTGTTCATCACAATAATTGAAGAAGGGAGAATATTTGGCAAAAGTTGATGCTGAAATCACTTTTCAAAAGTATCTGCATTCATTTGATTGTGGTAGTCACCATCATTTTTTGCCATGAAGATAAGATCAGCGCCTGGAACAAATCCGTCTTTTGTTCCAGCATGGAGAATAATCAAGCGGCCTCCTCTCCCTGTAGGCACTTTTACTCCCACAGCCTGTTCTGAAGTTATGTCAGTCCAACACTTAGAAACCGTGTAATTCTGGTTGACCCAGGTGTAAGGGCTAGACTGTATGTTAATTTTCTCATTCGGATTTTATTTTGTATGTACTTATTGTATGTGTATATTTATATATAAATATAGATATAAATGTATGTGTGTATATGTTAAAAAAAAGTTGTTACTCACTTTTCATGCTTCATTTGTCCAAAGCTTCATTTGAAGTTACTGAGATCAAGTTCAAACTCTTTGTAAAATTTTTTGAAGTTTCATTGCTGTGTTGTTTGGGGTATTGAGGCCTCATTCTGCCCCTATATGAGAGGGTAGGTAAGGCATTCTCTTGTCGATGTTACATGGCTCCCAGCACCAAAGGCCAAGACGCCGGAGGCGGAGGTCCACCACTTGTTTCGTAACATCATTGTTCGTCACTTGGGGTCCCATCAATTGTACACCGACGGCTCCAAGTCGAGTGAATGTGTGGGTACAAGTGTGTGGTCGACTGAATGTGCCCTCAGGTATCGGTTGCCGACTCATACATCTGTGTTTACTTCAGAACTTTTTGCTATTGACAAAGCCATAGACTATGCTCTCAATTCTAGACATGACTCATTTGTCATATTTTCAGATTCAAAATCAGCCCTTCAGGCAATTGCATCTTGCACTACGGACTCTCATGAGATCCAGGGCCGCATCGTTAATAAGTTGCATTCATGCAACAAGTCATTCACGCTGATCTGGGTGCCTGGTCATTGTCGTATCTACGGCAATGAGCAGGCTGACTTACTAGCAAAGTCGGCTGTAGAGCTCGAGGAGACTTGGGACGTTCCTCGTGATCTACGGTCGAGTCTATCTCTCGGAAAGAAATCAATAAATCTTCTGTGGCAAGGTCAGTGGACCAGACTAAATATTCCAACTTGTAAGCCGTACCTGGGCGACTGGGACACTGCCAACCGTCCCAGTCGCCTAGAAGAAAAAGTGTTGGCACGGTTACGGCTTAATGCCACCATTTTAACCCACATAAAACCATAGATAGAAAGACGCTTCCCACCGCACTGTGACATCTGTAATGCGGTGTTATCTATTAGTCATATCATCCTGCGCTGTCGGCGATTTATTCGTGAACGCGCTTCACTTATAATTACTGCGGCGCAGTAGACGTCCCCTTCACCCTTTCCACCATCCTGGGTGATGGGGACATTGTTATGACTGATAAATTGATGGCTTTCTTGAGAGAGACCGGACTGATCAGAGTGATGTGACTTTTTTACTGTGTGGTTATGGTTTTTATGAACAGTAAATATGTATATATTGTACTATTAATTAGGGTTGACAGTTGACATATTTGAAATAGTTCCTCTTCCCACCGATCTATTTCTAATATAGATGTCCCCTACATTAAGCCAAGTTCCTCGCCTGACAGTCACCAGCTGATGAGTGCAAGTGTGCAATATAGGAAGGTATTGGGCACTTGCAGTCGATGGTGGTCTGCTGGGCGAGGTTCTTCACTTTTTATACATATTATGTAAATACATTATATTATCTTGCTTAAGTTATTCTAATTAGGGCCGACAGCTGACGTATATGGAAATGTTCCTGACTCGTCTGGTTCCCTTTCATATAATGATGTTCCCTATATTAGGTTGTGCCTCGACTGACAGTCACCAGGTGATGAGTGCAGGTATGTCATGTAGAAAGGCATTACATATCTGCAGTCGATGGTGTTCTGTTAGTCGAGGTATTTTTACCATTAGTGTAGGTCTAGCTATTTGTCTCTGTAGGATTTAGTATAGGTTAGCGATTTGTCTGTTAGGTGATTAGTTTTAGGGTCTTTAGATTAATTTGTCTTTATAATATAAGGTATAAAAAATATAAAATCAAGAAAAAATTAAAAAAAAAAAATACAAAAAAAAAAAAAAATTAAAATTATGATATATATAATACGTTTGCATGAAAGTGTGTCTGTATGTATGCATGGAAGTGTGTGTGTGTGTGTGTGTATGTATATATATATGTTTGTATATATATGTATATATGTTTAAATGTATATACATATATACATATATGTATGGCCTTAATAACCAGGGGCTTCGGCCCCAATGGTTGATAGGCGGGGAAAAAAAAAAGAAAAAAAAGAAAAAAAAAATTCTCTTCACTCTACTTTCAAGCACCAGGCAACAAGGTAAATGGATACTTTATTATACTTTTAATAATTTGGCTGGTACGACTAGTACTTTAATTATATATTTTTTATATATATGGTGTATATATGTATATTTTGTTTTGTTTAAATATTTAAATGTACATGATTTCTGTTGTTTACACTGTTTTTTTTTTGGTTGAGGATCCTCCTCCTGCCGAGGGCCGGGCCGGAGAGGAATCCATTCAAATTAGGAGAAGAGATTCCCTGGTCATCTAAGTTCCCAGAGATGTGGCTCTATACTTTGTGTCCAGGCACTAAACTTACCGCCAAGTTCCCCTACTGAGGCCGTGTCTTTTGTTTGGCACCCCTTCCACAACGGAGGATATATCTGGTGTATGCACGGCCACAACTTTTATTTGATCCCATGTCTGGTGTTATTTGTTTAGTTTCCAGTGGAGGACTCTGTCTAAATCTCCCGGGATGTATTAACGAGGTTTATCTTGCGTTCCTTTAAGTATGGGCAGGGACCTGGGAATTATTTAATATTGTTTCTATTGAACTGTTGGTGTTTATTTATAAATGTAAATAAATGTATATAATTTTACCTTTTTTTTGTTTTCCCTCGATCATCTCGGTGTGTATTGCATGAGAATCACTAAAGAATTCCTTTACACCAGGTTTCATCCAAGTAGACAAAGTCTTTGCCAGAATTCACATGTTTCTTCATTGCGCTCAAAAATATGTAACGCCCATATGCAACATCACTGCGCTCCATTAGAAACATTCTTCCATCTACCTTAGCATATTTAAACCCGATTTTCTTCAGAAGCTTTCTTAATGTTTCTCTGCTGCCGGGGTAGGAAAGGTTCTCTTTAATTTCTTCATGTATTTTTGCCAGTGTGGGTATCTCTTTCCTCTCGTAGAAACCAAGCACGGTTCGTCGTAGAACACCTTCATTAAATTCGTCAAAGAAATCAGCAATGGGTCTTGTGCGTTGCCGTTTCTTGGGAGACATAAATTCATTACTTTCTTCATTATCTCTTGCTTCTTTGCATATTCTTTTTATTGTTCTTTCGCTTACTTTTGTTGCCTCAGCTGTCCGGCAAGTAGCCTTTGATAAGCTGGTAATAAAATCTCCCTTCTCCTTCTCTCGCTGAAAATACTAGTTTACATTGTATATAACTCCTTTAGCTTGACTGTGCAGGTGTTTTGATTGAGGCTTTGGAGAGGCATCCATTGTCCTCGAGTGCGGAAGAATGAATGAAGCGCGCAGAACAGGACAGGTGGTGTGTATGCGTGCGTGTGTGCGTGTGTGTGTGTGTTGTGTGTGTGCGTGCGTGTGTGTGACACTAATCTGACCCAAATCCGCCTCGAAAGACCTGGCAGTACAGCATGAGCAACCTGCCAAGTTGTACAAAGTTCTTTGTAATTACTATAACAAAAAGCGATTCTTTCATAAAAACCTTATAGCTTTTTTGTTTAAGTAAAACTATACTAGGCTGTACCAAAGCCATCCACAAATAGTTTTAGATGACCTTGCCTGTATGGGAGGCCAGTTGGAAATATGGCAGAAGCGCACAGCTGACAGGCACACCTGTAGGGGCCGCTTTAAGCTTGTAGGACTATAGGACTGAACTACGGACTGACCGTCCCCTGACTGAACGGCCCCAGATTCGTACCGATCTGGACATTAGTGTAAATAATGAACAGTTTGTAACGCTCCATGCTCTCGGTTCCACATCCTTGAGCAGTATCAATCCTTTCATCATCAAGAAAGTGATTGATTACTGTGCTGGGGAGGTGGAACAGGTTAAAAAACTTGCAAATGGAGACCTCCTCATCAAATCTTCAACTCCTCCAGATAAAAAATTTGATGAAACTACGTAAGTTCCATGAATATGAAGTCGAGCAGAAGATCCCGCACGCCATGAATTCCTGCAAAGGTGTTATCACCTGCAGGGATCTTATGATTATGGAAGAGGACGAAATCATACGGGAACTTGCTCAACAGGACATAATCAATGCCTGATTTATAACCAGATTTTCTGAAGGCATGAGGACGAAGACTGCCACTATTGTCTTGACTTTTGGAAAAGTTCCACTCCCAGACCATGTCAAAGATGGATACGAAATTGTTAACGTAAGGCCTTATATCCCTAATCCACTTCGTTGTCTAAGGTGTCAACTGTACGGGCACGGTGATAAGACTTGTCGGGGTTCCCAGTCAGTATGTGGCAAATGTGGAACACAGGGACATGATGCTGAACACTGCACTTCGGAGACGGTACGTTGTTTTCATTGCAAGGGCGCACGCTCCACTTCCTCTAGGGATTGTCCCAAGTGGAAGGAGGAGAAGGAGTTCTACTTAGTGAAAGCAACTGAGGGCATTTCCTACTACGAAGCTAGGAAAAAGGTGAAGGAGTTGCATGCAACTCCCACGCCGAATAGGTCCTATGCTTCGGCGGTAATGTCCCGTCCCGTGATGTGTTCTGTTGAAACACAGACTGACCCTGAACCTGTTCCTCTTGACACACACTCTACCTCTCCATCTGAGCCTCCTATCCAATCCACCTCTCAAACTGACACCCTTGTTGCAACTTGCTATTTTCAGGCTGCTGCTGCCTCTCAGTCAGTAAAGCCTAAACAGAAGGCTGACAACTCTAGTAAGAGTAATATGACCACCCTTACGAAACAGCCACGTCCTCATGTCCTTCCTGTTCCTGGTCCAGCGAGGGAGAGAAGAGTTAGCTCTTCCTCGGGGGACTCTGGGAGCCTAGTTATTGATGAGCAACATATGGAGGTTTCCGTTAGGAAGCACCGGGATAGGTCCCCGGTAGCCACTCGGGTGGCATAAAAAAGCTAAGGATATTGGCCCCTCTCGTAAATCTTAAAACCGCCACATTCACTGTGTTACAATGGAATTGTAGGACTCTTGGGAATAAAGTCCACAATATAGCAATTTTGCTATCTATACACAGGCCAGACGTTGTTTGTTTACAGGAGACGCGCTTAGTGGATCACCCTGATCCTACACAATTCAAACACTACCATTCGTATAGGAGATATGATGGTCACGGAGTTGCCATATACATACACAAATCACACCCACAAACAGAAGTGGTTCTAAATTCTACTTTGGAAGCTGTAACGTGCAGAGTAAAATTTAATAACACGTATCTGTCTATTTGTTCTATCTACTGTCCTCCCCGTGGTCCCATTGATGGTGATGCTTTCACTTCCCTAACCCATCAACTTCCGGGTCGAAAATTAAATTTTAGGGGATTTTAACACCCATCACTGTCAGTGGGGAAGCTTGAGGAGTGATGGTAGGGGGGAGCAAGTAGGCGACCTAATATTACAGTCAAACCTCTGTCTTCTAAACAATGGTAGAACGACTCGTGTAGATGACCGCACTGGCAACATGTCATGTATAGGCCTGTCCTTATCATCTCCCTATAAACACAATAACATCTCTGGGGACCCGTATGACGACTCGATGGGTAGCGATCATTTTCCAATCTTTTTTTCTTATACAAACGACGATTCTCGGCCTCCTCCACCATCTAAATTTAACTTTAAGAAAGCAGATTGGGGGTACTACTCGTGGGTCGCCAATCTAGATGTAGTGGGAGATAACATTGATGAGAAAGTTGTGCACCTACAGACTTCCATTATACATGCAGCTGAGGCTGCTATTCCCAAGACATCTACAATTCCAAACAAGCGTTCAGTTTCGTGGTGGACACCAGATTGCCGACAAGCACTCACAAAGTGCAATAGGAGAGACAGGATTTTTGAGAAACAGCCAACAGAATCAAACTTTATTGCCTACAAAGCAGCTAAGGCTGAGGCAAGGAGGACAATTAAAGCGGCAAAACGGAATAACTGGCGTAGTTTTGTGTCCACGGTGAATTGCTCCACCCCACTAAGTCAGGTCTGGTCCACCATAAATGTACTAAACAACAAGTACACCCGGTCACCGATCACCACACTTGAGGTGGCTGGGAATATCATTGATGATCCCGTGGACATTGCCAATATTATTGCCGACCATTTTGTCCAGGTAAGCAGCTCAGCCAACTATGATCCTCGCTTTCTCCACCATAAGCATACGGCTGAGCTGCAAAATTTCGACTTTGCCACTGAAGATGGAGATACCAGCTACAACTCCGAATTTACATTAGATGAACTTCTCCTTGCCCTTAAATCCTGTAAAGACTCCAGTCCCGGTCCATCCACCATTACGTACGGTATGATTCAGCATCTTACTCAGGCCAACCTGAGTAAGCTGTTAGCGGTGTACAATGAGATTTGGGCGTCTCGCACGTTCCCAAACTCATGGTACTACACGCACATCATACCGATACCTCACCGGGATGGTCGCCTTGCGAGTTCCAATTCGTTTTGACCTATTGCGCTGACTGACTGTCTATGTAAGGTCTTTGAACTTATGGTTAATAATAGGTTACTTTTTGTTTTAGAGTCGAAGGGTGTGTTAAATGATCAACAGAGTGGATTTCGTAAATACAGGTCCACTTTGGATCATTTAGTGCACCTGGAGCATTGCATAGCTGAGGCTTTTGCCAATCGCGAATTCATGATAGGAATTTTTCTGGTTATTCATAAGCCTTATGATATGACCTGGCGAAACGGAATACCACGTAAACTCTACGCTTATGGTTTAAGAGGTAATTTGCCCATTTTCCTTCAGAATTTCCTTACTGACAGAACGTTTTCTGTCAGGTTACCCTGTAATGTAACTTCAGACATATTTGTCCAAGAGAACGAGGTACCACAAGCAAGTGTCCTTAGCCCTACTTTGTTCAGCGTTGCCATTAATGACATTCTGTCGTCTGCTTTCGTCCCCAGGACGATTAGATACTCACTCTTTGCTGATGACTGTGCAGTGTGGCACTCTTCCTGCAATGCACAGTCCTAGGCAGAGCAGATTCAACTGGCACTTGAATCTGTTCAGCGTTGGGCCCTGGAGTGGGGATTTAAATTTTCCGTCCCTAAGTGTGTCGGTGTTGTTTTTACTCGTAAACTTAACGTACCTCCTTTGCATTTGATTTTAGACAATCAGCCGATACCTTTTCAAAATTCAGTAAGATTCCTGGGTCTACATTTTGACAGTAGGCTCAGTTGGAGAACACATATTAATCATTTGCTTGTTTCTTGTAGTAAAAAAGTAAATGTCCTCAAGTTTCTTTCTGGTAAATCGTGGGGAGCAGACAGAACGTCTTTATTGATGGTGTATAAGTCCCTTATCCAGTCTAAGCTTGACTATGACTCACAAGTGTATGGGTCGGCATCGGATGCTGTACTCCGTAGACTTGATGTGCTTCAGAACATGTGCTTGCGTATATGTCTCGGAGCCCTTGGGTGTACTCGTGTGGAGCAGTTGGAAGTGGAGGCTAATGTGCCTCCCCTCTGTTTACGACGTGACCACCTGCTATATTCTTACGGTATCACCACCCACCGTAAACGCTCACTTGGCACTTGTCGGATCCTCCTACAGTGGAAATACCTGCTGTATGCGACCCTCAAGCCGGTGGCTGTGAGGCTTCACTTCTTCTGTGAGGTGTTAGGGTACGACCATTCTAATGGGGATCAGGTTTTAACATCAAAAATAGCGCCCTGGGAGTCTCTTGCTACCACATTTAATACTGACTGGCTCCCCGTCGCAAAATACAAGGCGCCAGTGGCTCTAAGATGGATGAATGTGTGGGTGCGAGTGTGTGGTCTACGGAGTGCCGCATCCGTTTTCGCTTGCCCTCCCATACGTCTGTATTCACTGTCGAATTATTTGCCATAGATCAAGCTATAGACTTTGCTTTGCGTTCAGATCACGACAGTTTTGTCATTTTTTCTGACTCAAAGTCAGCCCTTCTGGCAATTCATTCATGTAGGATTGATTCATATGAGGTTCTGGGCTGCATTATCAATAAGCTGCACACATGTGCTAAATCCTTCTCTCTGATCTGAGTGCCTAATCACTGCAGTATTTTCGGCAATGAGCAGGCTGACGTACTAGCTAGATCGGCTGTAGAACTCGAGGAGACTTGGGACGTTCCTCGTGAGCTACAGTCTAGTCTCTCTTTCGGAAAGAAATCAATTAATCTTCTGTGGCAAAGTCAGTGGACCGACCTGGCAATTCCATCTGTCAAAAGGACCATAAATGACTGGTCCAGTTCCTCCCGAGGAAACAGACGGGAGGAGGTCGCTTTAGCCCGCCTCCTCATGAATTCCACCCTAATAACACATATGTTACCATATATTAACAGACAATTTCCACCACGTTGTACCACCTGTGATGCGGTGTTATCTATTAGTCACATCCTTTTGTACTGCAGTAGGTATGCTGGGGAACGTACCTCTCTGGCTGCCAACTGTAGGACAAATGCGCTCCCTTTCACACTTGATTCTGTCTTGGGTGATGGGGACGTTGGTGTGACTAATAAATTGATGACTTTCCTGAAAGAGACCAGATTACTCAGAGAGTTGTGATTTATTTTATGAACTTGGTTGTGGTTTCCTTATTTATTATATCTTTTTTCTTTTTTTTTCTTTTTTTTTGTATGTAAGGATATGGTTTTTGTACATATGTAAATACGTCAATACACTTTTATATATTTGTGAACAGCAGGAGGAGGTTACATTTATATAAATGTGTATTTTTTTTTCTTTTGTTCAGGACCAGTAAATTTGTAATTATTCCTTTTATTTTATATTTATTTTTTAAATATATAAATTTGATAAGTATTTGATTATTTTGTAGTAGCATAGTAATGAGTCTACATGTAATGTATAGATGGAAGTATTTGTCCTGGTACTATCCATGTATTCTGATGTATTGTATTCTTTATTACTTATTATGTTTCATAATCATGAATAATAACTTAATATTGGTATGTAATAGATGCAAATATTTCATATCATTATTTTGGCTTTCATGATTATCGATTATTGCTGGCCTAATGCCCCTTCAGGGTGATGGCCATTAAAAAAAAAAAAAAAAAAAAAAAAAAAGTCGAGCAGGTTAGGTCTCCCTGTGAGCGACCCTCCTCACTCAGCGGTAAGGGAACATTCATATATTTGTAATACTTCTGTTGATCCCAAAAATTTCTGTATAATAGACACATGTACCAGTATGAATCTAAGAATATTAGAATCTATTCATATTTATAAACGAAAACCCGCCCTAAACAATTGTCTGTCTGCTGTTCCTCTGAATATATTGTGCAGTTAAGTCCCCCCTATAATTTAACACTACGTTTTCTCTTTTATGAAAGTACGATGAGCTCATGCTCACATAGTTCTTTTAGGATTTTAAATACCTTACAGGTAATTATATATATATATATATATATATATATATATATATATATATATATATATATATATACACTCGTATATGGGTAGTGAGATGGCCTACAGTCCTCAGGGACCCCGGTTCAAATACCCTCTGCGGCAGGGATCAGTTATGGATTTGAATTTCATAAAAAGTAGACTTTACGGATCTACCAGAAGATCTCCCGACATGTCGTAGAAACACCCCCGCTAATACCAATACACCACTCTTGTATGAGACAGCCCTAGCATGTATTCAGTGTGGTCGGTGGGTGTTAGCGCCGATGAGGTAACATGTGGAGATGTAGGAGGATTACTAGGCCTTGGGGATATATATATATATATATATATATATATATATCCCCAGGGCATATCCCCAAGGCCTAGTAATCCTCATATATATATATATATATATATATATATATACAGTATATATATATATATATATATATATATATATATATATATATATATATATATAAAATGCCCGCCGTGCCAGCCGCCGGACCTCCCTCCTCACCACCCCCCCCCCCCCCACCGGGCCCCCACCGCACCACCACCCCAGGAGGACACAACGGTGGGGTTAGTGACCCCAATCAAGAGGGTCACCAGGACACTATGGTCCTGGGCCCTTGTTCCCCGCAACTGCCCCAACACCATGTGACCGGGGAAAGGCAACTACCTTGCGGGTGGAACAACTGTCGTCAGAAAAGGGGTGGGACTGAACTAGCTTCGGTCCCAAGTAACACCATATTGACGGCAATTGTTACACCCTCTAGGACAGGAGGCCCAAGGGCAGGACGCCCAAGGCTACGGCCTAATAAAGTGTACGAGAGTAAGGTGACCCAAGGCTCCGGCCTTAGTACACCCCGGAGAGAGAGTTGCCCCAGTGCATCCCTCTCCTGCTGTTCTCTCCTACAGGAGCAACACTGCGCCGACAGTCCCTATACGTGGCGGGGAAGGAGCGGCCCTGTGCGCCCTTCAGTTGCTTCTGGTCGGAAAGATCAGCTCCCGGCAACGGTCAGAGTACGTACCAGGGTAAAGAGCCCCTGCTATCGTACGTGTAGCTTTTCCCTACTACGGGAGCAACACCGCGCCGACGGTCCCTATACGTGGTGGGGAAGGAGCGGCCCTGCACACCCTTCAGTTGCTCTCTGTAAGACGGGTAGGCATCCGGCTCCGGCCGTGGCACGTACCAGGGTAGAGAAGCCCCTGAAGATAGCCTCAGTACTACGGGAGAGAGTGTGGCCTCTGTGCCCCTCACTCCAGCTTGTCCCCTACTACGGGAGCAACACCGCGCCGACGGTCCCTATACGTGGCGGGGAAGGAGCGGCCCTGTACGCTCTTCAGTTGCTCCTTGTACGCCGGGTAAGATCACTGCCACAGCCAATGTACGTACCAGGGTAAGGCGACCCAAGGCTCCGGCCTCAGGACATACCAGAGAAGACACGAGTGACGTGAGTCCTTCTCCAACCTCTTCCCCCTGTGGGAGCCCTTCGTCACCACCCAGGAATATAGCCCCGGAGGTGACACTAGAGTGGTGGCAAGGCCCGATATCGGTCCTACCTCCCACGCCTGAGAGATCCTTGTTCCTGCCCGAGTCCCGAAGGAGAAGCTGCCGCAGCCCAGCCCTGTCGGGGCCTCTCCCCCTAGGCGCCCGCAGTCCCAGGACACCCAGGCCAGACCCACTGGCTCCCGACGAAGGCAATCCTGGCTCCCTCACTCCACGGAGCCAGAGATGACAGGCCCAACTGCTCCAGCTGTTCGGCCCCAGTCCCGAGAGCCACCTCTCAGGTCGAGGCCCCCAGACAGGAGGGCCTCCCTGCACCACACTGACGAGGCTCCAACTCGAGGGCCACCTCCCAGGTTGAGGCCCCCAGATAGGAGGGCCTCCCTGCACCACACCGACGAGGCCCCAACTCGAGGGCCACCTCTCAGGTCGAGGCCCCCAGACGGGAGAGCCTCCCTGCACCCCACCGACGAGTGTGACCTGGGCAGTGACTCCCCTGCGGGTAATCGCTTGCCCTCTGCAGGCCAGGTCCCCCTAGGGCTCTACCCTCACGCCCTTGTCACGGAGTGGACATTACCCAGGACATTACCCTTGTGTCGAGAACAAATTGGGGAAAAGAACAGTGAACAGTGACTAAGTGAAGAACAGTGCAGTTACCAATAGTCCAAAAGAACTCAGTGTCAGCAGGACAGAGAATGAACCTTAGAGTAATTATCCAAGTCCCCCGAATAAAAGAACTTTCTGTGAACGCATAAGGCTAGGGTGCGCGGGCCGGTCAAAAGCCTGAGTGTGTCACCGTGACCAGGTGACTGTATCAAGTGTCGCTATCCCAACCCTATCTTATTTATAGTAATATTTCCCCTACAGACTCCCAATCTTGTTTATCCCCTTTGTGATCAGTTCAGTGTATATCCTGCCTAAAAATGACACATAGACACTACCATATATAATTCAAGATATCCCTGTATGAGCATTGTAGTGTGTACTGAGTGTAACTATATTTTGTGGTGCTGAATGTTAACTCTGTGTCCCTGTTCCCCTGTATCTCAAATATCACTCTGGTTGTACTGTAACGGTTAGAATTAAGGTAAAAGATGTGTTAAGGTGTCCTGCCTGGTTTTTATGTCCTGTTCCTTTGTTGGTGCTTTACTTCCGGTCTAGAAAGAGGACCCCGCTTCAGTCGCTAGTGTTTTTAGGATGAGAAGTCGCCTTAAAAATACCAGCATAACACTGGTGGCAAGCGGTGGTTCTGGATCTGAGTAAAAGCACGGAGGAACAATAAAAGGAAACTTGCACAATGGCAGCCAAACCGCACATCCAACTGCCGAGATTCAACCCGGACCAATGTGACATTGAAGTATATTTAGATATGGTCAAACCCCTCCTAGACATAGGGTTCGACTCGGATAGAGAAAAAATTGCAGTCACATTGCCTAACCTTGGAAAGATAATTGCCACTGTCGCACCAAAAATCGTCCCAGAACTGACATGGGACCAATTCTCACAAATCGTGAGACAGGCTTTCACGCCATCAATAGGCAGAGTTGTCGCCCTCTCTCAACTCGACGCCCTCACCTACGATGGTAACCTAGATGACACATTCGTCCAGGCTCAGTGCCTCGTCAGTGCCGCTTGTCCCGAGGCAACTACAAATGCCCGAGATATACACACATTTAATGCCCTGCTGAGGATTCTCCCTCGCACAGTCAGGGAGCACTTCTCAATCTATGATCCCTCAGGGGACATGGACCAGGATCTGCAACTTGTCAGACGTCTCCTCACCGCCCGTCCCATACCACAACCGCTCCACGCGGTGACAAAATTCCCGACGAACCACAACCCTCCACCCAAACCTAAGCCACCACCTCCCCAGCCACCTACAGAGCCGACTCCTACTGTGTCCAGGGCTTACCCGCAGAAAAAAACCCCCAACCCCAAGGAACAAGGCAACCTGATTACCATTAATCCTTGGGAGTTCACGGCCTGCAGTTGCACCTGCCCCCTGCACGACATAAGAGAACAGCTCAAGGCAAGCAGGTGCAGAAACTTTCACCAGGGGCGCAAGAAAGTCTCCTCCTTAGACAACGACGCCCCGGAAGACGACACACCGCCAATACTCTACCCGGGACTGGACGACGACGAACACGATGACCACACCCAACCTCAGCAGATGGATTTTTAGGCCCGCCCCCGCACCTCCCCACGGTGGCGGGGGCCACCTCACACAGCTACAGACCCCCAGTCTACAACAAGATTTGGCTGAACGCTGTCAAGGCATGATTGCTGGTAGATACGGGAGCAGCCAGATCGTGCCTCTACTCCCACTTCTACTCCCGCCACACCTCTGCCTTCGGCCCCCTTCTCCCCACTTCAGCCAACCTCGTCGACGCGGGGGATGGCCCCCTGCCTATCCGTGGGGAAACACGGGCCCTTCAAACCAACACTCACCAACAAGTATCCACCAACCACCCATTCATCATATTCAATTCGACATGTAATCAATATGATGGATATCTCGGGCTGGACCTCCTCCAAAAACTCCACGCCACCATTGACTGCCATCAGCGCCGCCTCCACTTCAGTCCAGCCCGCCCCAACCAAGCATTAATTAACAAGAAAAAAAAATCTGGTAGAAGAAAAAAGGAGAAAACCCCCCCCCCACACCACGCAGACACACACAACCCCCGAACACTCACCTGCCCCAACCCACCTGTACATCTGACCCCAACCCAACCTCACTCAACGCCTCACTTCATCCTCCTCCATCACCACCCCCCACTACACATCATCTGGACCCCTCTCCATCTTTTCCTGCCACTATCGCCTCCTCAATCACCATTCCACCCCACCACGAAGCTTGGGTAAAACTTAACAGACCTTCAGGTACCTCCGTCCTCTTCTCACCATCCATACCCACCGAACCACTCTCCTCCTGTTTAGTATCCCCCATCTTCCTCCCCCCACATGCCCATGCAATCTGTATCGCTAACCTCGCCACAACCCCACTAACCCTACCACGAGGACTCATCATTGGCGACACGGAAGAAGCAGAACCATGCCAAGCACCACCCCCGACCATCCCACTCTCCCCGACCTACCATCACATCTATCCCCTTCCCAAACCAACAGCCTCCGACAACTCCTCCTGGACTTTCAGGACCTATTCTCCTCCGGCCCAACCGACCTTGGCCACACTACCTATCTCAGCCACGAGATACACATGACTGGACCTCCAATTCGCCAACCATCACGACGAAAAAATCCAAAACAACGGGCAGAAGAAGACCGGCAGGTCCAGGATATGCTCGATGCCGGTGTTATCTCCAACTCCACTAGCCCATGGTCCTCACCTGTTGTACTCGTGTGAAAGAAAGATGGGACTATGCGCTTTTGCGTCGATTACCACAGAGTCAATGACGTTACTATCAAAGACGCTACACCCCTACCCAGGATTGACGACCCACTTGACTCCCTACATGGGTCGACCTGGTTCTCTACCCTAGACCTACAATCAGGCTATTGGCAAGTCCCTGTACACCCTGATGACAAGCACAAAACCGCCTTCTCAACATCGAACGGGAAGCATTATGAGTTCAACGTTCTTCCCTTCGGACTCTGCAATGCCCCTGCCACATTCTCACGCCTGATGGAGTCAGTTCTCAGCGGGCTAACCTGGGAGACTTGTTTGGCGTACCTAGATGACGTCATCGTTTTCAGTCATACCTGGGCCGACCACCTCCACTGCCTCAAACAAGTTTTCCACCGTATCCGCCAGGCAGGGCTCAAACTGAAACCGACAAAGTGTGTCTTGGCTGAGAGATCAGTCTTTCCTTGGACATCTGATTAACGCTGAAGGAATCTCCCCTGACCCAGAAAAACTACGTGTGATCGCCGACATTCCCCTACCTCGTGACGTACACGAAACTAGAGCCTTCCTAGGCCTAACGTCATACTACAGGCGGTTTGTCAAAGGATTTGCAGATATCGCCAAACCCCTACACGACCTAACAAAAAAAGGCGAGCCGTTCGTATGGACCGAACCAAGAAAAACTGCATTCATCACCCTCAAGTCCAAGCTAACCTCTGCCCCGTTGTTGCTTTCCCAGATTACAACCTCCCATTCCGCCTGTATACCGACATATCACTCATCGCCATAGGGGCTGTCCTTGCACAAGTGCAAAACGGCCGTGAACATATCATCGCCTGTGCCAGCCACACCTTAAATCCTGCAGAAAGAAACTACCCGGCCACCAAACGAGAGTGCCTGGGAATCATCTGGTCCCTCGATTACTTCCGCTCCTACATGTCAGGCACCCATGTGATAGTCATTACAGACCACCAATCCCTACAATGGTTACGTCAGTCAAACACCACCAACGCACGACTCATACGATGGCGAGAAACACTCGAGGAATATGATTTCAAGATCTCATACCGACCAGGCAAACTCCACACAAACGCCGACGCCCTGTCCTGTCTACCAATCAATGCAATCTCAACAGAGCTAGACCTAATCCAAATGTGGCACAACAAACAACGCCCTACCTGGATCCCACTGAACACATTTGCTAAACTCCACCCACACTGCGAGCACCTGTTCAATCCCAATGGACACATCGTCCTAAGCCACACCACCGCCCACGACACTATGCTACACCTCAACGCCCATAACGGCATTCACCTGGGAACTAAAAAACTCCTACAAGTCTTTACCGACATGTACTGGACACCTAATCCATCCACCATTGCCAAGAACATCATACAATCCTGCCAAGCCTGTGCTTTAGGAAAGGACATCACCCGTACACCCGGCCCTTCAGGAAAATGAACAGCGCAGAAACCCTGGCAACAACTTTCCTTAGACGTCGTCGGCCCCCTCACACCCAAAGCAGGGTACAAATACATAATCACATTCGTGGATGTGCATTCAAAGTTTATCATCGCATGCCCCGCCAAAGATCACAGTGCAGTATCAGTCGCCGATGCCCTCACCCGCCATGTCTTCCCGTATTTTGGTATTCCCCAAGCACTGCACTCAGATAATGCCTCAGAATTTACTAGCAAGGTCTGGGAAGAACTGGCAAACATATTTGGATACCACATCTCCCACTCATCCCCCTACTGGCCCCAAGGTAACAGCATCTGCGAGAGGAGCCATCGCTCTCTCATGAACCAGGTCCGCACACACATTATGCAAACAGGGAACGAGGACTGGCCTGCCCACGTCAAGATTATCCAATGGGGTTTAAACACATGCCCATGAGAAGACGGGATAACTCCACATGAAAGAGTTTTCGGGGAATCTCCACTACTCCTACCACTCCGCCACCACCTACAGCCACCCACCCCACCCTCCACTACCGACCCTCTCCACCACCTCAAACGCTGCCTCCACCACCTACACACTCAACAAGACCTGGCGCCTGACACGAATCACTCCAACCCATACAAACCTAGTCAGTCCGTAGTCGTTGCACACCTGCCCGCCCCCTCCAAAACCTCCCCCCGATTTAATGGCCCCTTCAAAATTATTCGAGTACCCAACCCATACCAAGTCATCATTGATCAACAGGGACAACACCGCACATACCGAAATCGCCACGTGCGACCCTTCCACCCACCCAACACTGACCACCCCCGCGCCCGCCCGACCTGCACCTCTTCCCGCACACCTGTCCATACCGACCTTTCTGAGAATTACCCCCCAGACTCCTGCTCCTACTCCTTCTCACCCCCACCCTCCACCTCACCGACAACCAGCCCATCCCCCCACACACCACCACCACCGCCTACACCACCACCACCGCCTGAGACCACCACCCCTACACAACTCACAACTCACCTCCCTACCACCTGTCCACCCACCACCTCCCGACCCACACCGCCCCCACCACCCACATCACCACCACCGCCCAAAGCCACCACCTCTGCAGACCTCACCACTCACCACCCTACCACCTGCACACCCACCACTCCCCTCCCCCTTGACCATTCTCATTATACGCGCCACATCGCATCCCCACTCGCCTCCCCCCCTAACAGCCGCACGCCCTCACCACCACCACGTGCACAACCACCCTCACCACCCACACCAATCCTCACTCCCACCCTCGAGATACACCCCAACACCACCGCCTATCGCACGCCCATCCCACCACCCACCACCATCACGTACCCCCCCCACCCCAAACACCTCCCCCATAACCCTCCCCCTCCACCAAGCACGATGGAATCTTCCCAGGTCCCAATTCCCCAAGGTACAACGCTCCTTCCACCGAACCATCCCCCCATAAAACCACCAATCTCCTGTCACTCTCGAGCATTCAGCTTTCATCTCCTCACCAGGCACCATTCCCCGAGATGAAAGTGACGAGAGTACACTGGCTACCCCACGACCGTCCACATGCCAGAATCCGAGAGACCCACCACCTTCTCCGACTCCTACGCCGGACCGACCATCCATCCTCCCTCTGGCTCACTCTCAACCCCCATCAGGAGCCTAACACCTTCACCACCCACTGGGTCAACCTCCTCCAACACCTCACCCCGGCCCACCAGACATCCACCTCCACCACCTACCACCTCCAGTCACGGGGTCATGACTTTTACAACGCGGAGGGTGGTAAAATGCCCGCTGTGCCCGCCACCGGACCTCCCACCTCACCACCCCCCACCCCACCACCGGGCCGCCACCGCACCACAACCCCAGGAGGACACAACGGTGGGGTTAGTGACCCCAATCAAGAGGGTCACCAGGACACTACGGTCCTGGGCCCTTGTTCCCCGCAACTGCCCCAACACCATGTGACCGGGGAAAGGCAACTACCTTGCGGGTGGAACAACTGTCGTCAGAAAAGGGGTGGGACTGAACTAGCTTCAGTCCCAAGTAACACCATATTGACAGCAATTGTTACACCCTCTAGGGCAGGAGGCCCAAGGCTACGGCCTAATCAAGTGTACGAGGGTAAGGCGACCCAAAGCTCTGGCCTTAGTACACCCCAGAGAGAGAGTTGCCCCAGTGCATCCCTCTCCTGCTGTTCTCTCCTACAGGAGCAACACCGGGCCGACGGTCCCTATACGTGGCGGGGAAGGAGCGGCCCTGTGCGCCCTTCAGTTGCTTCTGGTCGGAAAGATCAGCTCCCGGCTACGGCCAGAGTACGTACCAGGGTAAAGAGCCCCTGCTATCGTACGTGTAGCTTTTCCCTACTATGGGAGCAACACCGTGCCGACGGTCCCTATATGTGGCAGGGAAGGAGCGGCCCTGTATGCCCTTCAGTTCCTCCCGGCCCTGTACGCCCTTCAGTTGCTCTCTGTAAGATGGGTAGGCATCCGGTTCCAGCCGTGGCATGTACCAGGGTAGAGAAGCCCCTGAAGATAGCCTCAGCACGTACTGGAGAGAGTGTGGCCTCTGTGCCCCTCACTCTGGCTTGTCCCCTACTACAGGAGCAACACCGCGCGGACGGTCCCTACACGTGGCGGGGAAGGAGCGGCCCTGTACGCCCT
>NC_137008.1:31323409-31340909 GCF_032717465.1 Coenobita brevimanus | reverse complement strand
AGGTTTAGAGGAGAAGAGGTGGTGTTCGACAGAGAGAAATGAAGAAGTGAGTCAGACAGTGGTTCCAGGCATCTCGCTGAGTCGTCATCGGGAGAGGGGCGGATGGTGGGGGCATTTATGGTCTCCCTCCCCCCCCCCGGACTCAGAGACCTGATTGAATAATGCCATTTTACTTTTTTAATTTTTAAAAGGAAGTGTAGTGTATACTGTGCATGTAGTCTGGTGTTGACAGTTAGACAAACATGTATTGGAGAGCATGCTGGCCTACTGTCTGTGTTACTGAAACACTGAAAAGTTCAGCAAAGGGGGATGGTCAGGAACTAGTCCCGAGGGCTGCTGAAACGGGAGCTCCAGCTTTCAGCTTTCCCTGTCATCAGCTTTCCATCCACCTTGGGAGTACTGTATATTATGTAATTATATATGTTATATAAATAAATAAATAAATATATATATATATATATATATATATATATATATATATATATATATATTCATTTATTTATTTATATAGATAGATAGATAGATAGATAGATGGATAGACTACTAGCATAGAAACCTTATCATCATTGTTTTCAGAGATGGTAACAGCTTTTTCCTGTAGTGTAATGAATCTAGGATATTATCTCTTATAATATTGATAAGAAATAATATAATTTATATTGTATGTTTGCCTGTTTTTATGAACGACTATCCATTACTTAGCGGAAAATTCTGGAAGACTGGAGAAAAATATGAAACTGGTAATAGAAAAAAAGGTAGTGGGGAAGACGAAAGGTGAGGTAATTAAGCGAGTAAAGACGAGAAAATGAGTTGAAAGAGTATTATGATAATCTGGAAGCAATAATTTTGAAGTAAACAAAAAGTTGGAAAGGGGACTCAAGGGGAGAAATAAGCATAGTGATAATGAACAATTAACAAAAAAAAAAAGTATATGGGCACACACGAAATAAAGACTCGGCCACTTATCAATAAAACTTTTCTCGTCTATAAACATATCGGAATTATATTTATGACTACTTATGGTATGACATACGATGCCAGAAAAAAAAAAAAAGTTTTTGTTTTTGTTTCTATGAATATCTATAACGCAGTCACTATGACGTCATAGTTTCGTTCGTAAGCTGATAAAATTCATTTACAAGCCTTTTTTCCCTTGATAAACAGAACATGAAAAAACTATCTTCATTATATCGTGATGTAATAATTTCACATAACGTAACATAAGATCTGGAATTCATGACAATATAAAAATGGAATGTAGAAATAGGTATAGGGTTTCGAATTTATACACACACAGCATCTAAAGTAGTGTCCGGACACACCTTAGAAATATCGGGTGCTGCGTCGAAAATCACATAAATTGCAACCTTACTATCGCTTCATTTGGTATCGGCGGGATAATTTCTGAATCATAAATAGTGAAGTAATAACTACCACTTAACTTTTTACCACATGATGTCTGATACCTTTGTTAAGATTTTGATAATTATTGCGGGAGGGGAGGTTTGGAAAGTTTTACATTACTCCTGGATTGATTTATAAAGATGCTTGTCCAGAGCCACAAAACTGGCTTAATCTGGCAACGAATCAACAAAGCCAGTAATGTGGCTTGTGGCAGTGAACCGATCAGGCCACGAAACTGGCTTCTGGAAATCTAAGGGTTAAGCTGAATTCTATCAAATGCTTTCTAGAGAGAGAGGGGGGGGGGGAGTGGGTCTTTCGTAATTATAGGATCAAGGATAATTTTGGTATCAGTGAGTGGAATACCTGTGTTTACAAAAGGGTATAAGTCCTAGTACATTGGTGTTAATGATGCTGACCAGTCAGGAATGGGCTTCACACACACACACACACACACACACACACACACACACACACACACACACACACACACACACACACACACACACATGCACGCACGCATTCCCAGACTCATACGAACACGCACTCGCAAAAGCACATGCACGCACGCTCAAAGCAGAATATATATATATATATATATATATATATATATATATATATATATATATATATATATATATATATATATTAGTGATGGATCGAATATCAAATTTCCATATTTGCGAATGCGAATGTGAATGCTAATATTTAGTTGTAAAATTCGCGAATGCGAATGCGAATTGCGAATATTTCAATCCTTATTCCATCCTTCAAGAACTGTTAATTCTTTTTATATCACCAACAAACTTTACTGAGAAATTCACTTGTGCGAAGTTCAGTGAGTGGTTCAGCACACAACACGAAGTTTTGGCGCTTGAAATCCTTATCTATAGAATGACTAGTCAGAGATAACAGAGAAACTCCAGACTGATTTCATCAGTGGTGAAAGAAATTTTGGTTGACTGTCTGATAGAGCTGAGTAAATCTGAAACTTTAGTTTTACCGCTGCCATACATTTTCTCACAAATGGAATCTCTGTAATACTTCCTTTGGCGTTGTGGATATTCTGGGGCTGCTTCTTTCATTACCCGTACAAAGACAAGATCATCGACGTGAAAAAATGGCAGATCGTCCATCACTAGCATTTCTGCAACTTTGCTGTCCATTCTTTGTGTTTTTGTGTTGTTAACGTCCCATAACTTGACTTTTTCTACACATGCTTCAAGTGTAGCCTGCTTCATTCCTAGTACAGCTGGTGTTGGAGATCCTTTCCTCTTTTTAATCTCTTTCTCTTTTCTTTCTTCCTCTTGCTTGATCATAGCCTTATATTTTTCTGGGTGCTTGCTGCTAAGATGGTTTCTTAACCCCGATGTCGATTTTCCTTTCCGAGAATATGTATTGTTGCAAAGCTTATACTTTGCCATGTCACTAGAGATTAACTCAAAGTAATCCCAAACTACACTGGTGTGACTGGACGCCATTGTGTAATAGCTACAATTCTGTTCTCTTTCAAGGAAAGTTGATTGCAGTCGAGAGAGAGAGAGAGAGAGAGAGAGAGAGAGAGAGAGAGAGGCATATACGTCCTCACGAAGCAATGAGGCGGGGACAGGATTTCAGGCACACTGGTGGTGACCCAGAGTTGCCAAATCAATATTTGCTTTGACGCTAGATTCACTATGAAAAGGCGCTAGAAATGTGCTTAAGTAGGATTGAGATCAAATAGGTGTTACGTGAAAATATTCGCATATTTGCAGATAGCTATGAATGGAAATGCGGATGCGAATATGAGCGCGAATACTGAAAAACATAGCGAATATTCGCATATGCGAATGCGGAAGCGAATATTCGGTCCACCACTAATATATATATATATATATATATATATATATATATATATTATTAAGGAACAGAGAGAGATAATGAACACTTCAAGTGAGAATACTAAAATCACTACTGTCCCGCAAAGTTCCAGGTTCAAAACAAAAGAGTTAGGTAAAATTACAAGTTAAAGTTTAACGCTCAAACTAACAACTAAACATTCTGGACTCATAAGGATAATGTAATGGCAAAATAGGTTACATATGTGGTTAACTGCAATAGCCTCTATTAACACGAATTTAGCAAGAACAAATTTATCTAAGTCATCCTGATAAATGAGAGAACCGAATAATGCTCAGTTAAAGTAAGATATTATTACGGATACAAAATATTATTAACTCTGGCTGACAATATGAACTTTACGTGAATCACAAAAACCTTACCAGGCCTGCGAATTAACGCTTCAGGCTATACAGTACAAGAAAAATGGTAATAACACTTATACTCAAATTATACAGCAGCTAGATGATTGGAGACTTCCTGAGCACTCACAAAAATACACTATACAGGGGAGGACAGAGATGTGAACAAAATGAGGAGTAGATCTAAGTGGCAATTAATGCAGAGACTGAGCTCATTATATAGGGGCCGGCAGAGCTTGATACAACTTGTAAGAAGGACGCGCAAATGAATCCATAGGGGACAAAGAGTTGACAATCCTGCTCTGAACAACAGAAAGAACGACTTACTCTACTGTAAGGGGGAGAAGGGGGCAGTGAGGTAGAACACGCAAGCCTGGTCACTATGGAAGCCACGAGGAGAATCGTGATCAAACATGCAACATACTGTACGTTAGAATTATGCAAAGGATGATGAAATCATAGGCTATGTAACACCTCCCCACAAAGAAAAAGAAATTTACAAAGGAAATTTCTTATTACTCTAAAACAATCTGTCTAAAGTCTAGATAAGCAATCTGCAATAACATTTTCTTTCCCCTTGACATGTTGTATGTATAATGAATACTCCTGAAGAAGTAGACTCCATCTTGTCAATCTCTGATTTTTATCTTTAAAGTTACTAAGGAATTTCAGTGGGTTATGATCGGTATAAATGACTATGGGGTCAAAACCAGAACACAAATAAAATGAAAAATGCTGTAAACCCAAAATCAAGGCCAAAAGCTCTTTCTCAATAGTTGGGTAGTTCTTTTGAGGTGGAGTGAATAAGAAACAGGGTGTTCAATACCCTGATCATCCTCTAGCAGCAAAACAGCCCCAGCTCCTGTATCACTTGCGTCAACAGCCATTTTTAAAAGGCTTAGCAAAATTTGGAGTAGCGAGCACTGGCTGACTTAATAGGATAGCTTTAAGTTTACTGAAAGAGGATTCACAGTTATCGGTCCAGACAAATTTAACTCCCTTTTTCAGTAGGTCTGTAAGTGGTGATACAAGAATTGAAAGGTTAAGAACAAATCTCCTGTAATAACCTACCATTCCCAAAAATCTTTGTAGCTCTTTCCTACTTTTAGGTCTGGGAAGATCACTTATAACCTGAAC
Source organism: Coenobita brevimanus (assembly GCF_032717465.1). Classification (NCBI taxonomy): domain Eukaryota; kingdom Metazoa; phylum Arthropoda; class Malacostraca; order Decapoda; family Coenobitidae; genus Coenobita; species Coenobita brevimanus. The sequence goes on along the minus strand of NC_137008.1, from coordinate 31,336,131 downwards.
CTTAGCTCCTGGTGGTGCAACGTGTCCATCACCAATTACGTACCCAAGGTACTGAACTTTAGCTTGACCAAACTCACACTTCGGTAAATTAGCTACAAGATTAGCCTGAACCAAACGCTCAAGAAATTTACTGACATGCCATAGGTGATCTTTCCAGTTGTCACTGAAGATTCATACATCATCAATATAAACAACACACCCTGCCAAACCCTCTGTTACAACATTCATGAGCTTCTGAAAAGTGGCTGGTGCATTCTTCATACCATATGGCATTACAGAACATGCAAAAGTTTTTCCTAGTGTTACAAAACATGAGCTCTCCGTAGCACGTTCAGTCATGGGTACTTGCCAGTATCCCTTTAACAAATCAAACTTACTTATGTACCTAGCCTTTCCGATCTTGTCTATGCAATCTTCCACGCGAGGGAGAGGGTAAGTGTCTGTTTTGGTTATCTGATTAACACGTCTGTAGTCGATGCAAAGCCACTGTGACCTACCTGGCTTAGGGACTAGAGTGACAGGAGAACTCCACTCGCTCTGACAGGGCTCAGTCATCTTGTGGTCCAACAGGTAGCCAAGCTCCTTCTGGATGAGAGGAACTTTCACTGGGTTCACACGGTAAGGAGGCAGTTTAATTGACTTTGTGTCTCCAACATAGACATCATGCATCAACACAGTGGTTCTTCCTGGAGTGGCACGGAACACTTGCGGGTACTCCTGCAGTAATGCCGAAAACTCCTGCCTTTCCTCGGGAGCTAGATGAGAAAGCTTAGTCTGGAGATCAGTCATGATATCAGGATTCTTCCCCAAACTATCACTCAAGCTCATACTGCATGGGAGAACTTCACTTGCAGACTCGGGTGGAACAGCAACAATGCAGACTGGGTTATTTTCGTCCCACCTGTGATTTAACTTTAGCATGTTGATGTGACAAAGTTGCTTGTTCTTTCTACGATCTGGTGTGGCGTTGACATAGTTGACATCACTGAGTTTCTTCTCCACGAAATAAGGACCACTAAACTTGGCTAAAAGAGGTTGCCCATGCACTGGTAGCAGAATCAAAACCTGATCTCCTGGCTGAAAGTGGCGTAACCTGGACTTCTTATCATACCAAGTCTTCATCTTCTCCTGAGCAGCTCCTAAATTCTCTCTCACCAGCTGTAAAGTAGTGGACAGCCGCTCTTTGAACTTCATCACACTCCAGCAGGTTGACGTCATCTTTCTCCGACAGCCAGCATTCTTTGAGCTGCTTAAGGGGTCCTCTTACTTCATGGCCAAATAGTAGTTCAAAGGGTGAAAAGCCCAGTGATTCATTTGGAGATTCTCTTGCGGCAAATACAACGAATGGAAGACCTTTATCCCAGTCTTTCTGATGTTCCAAACAGTATTTCTTGAGCATCGATTTGAATGTTTGATGATATCTCTCCAGTGCTCCTTGGGTCTGGGGATGGTAAGCTGAAGACGTGATCTGGGTGATGCCCAACTCTTTCAGAGACTGCTTGAAAACATTTGACATGAAATTACTTCCCCGGTCTGACTGTACCTCCTTGGGCAGAAGAACTTGGTGAAGAACCCTAGCATTTCCTTAACCACGTTCTTTGCTGAGATATTTCTAAGTGGAATGGCTTCAGGATAACGAGTAGCCATATCAATCAGAGTCAGCACATAAGAAAATCCTGAAGACATCTTAGGAAGAGGGCCCACAATATCCACCAACACACGGGTGAATGGCGCCTCAAAAGGAGGAAAGGAATCTAGAGATGCAACCTTTTCGGTCTGATTACACTTCCCCACAACTTGACAGGTGTGACAAGTCTTATAATACCAGGAAACATCTCTGAAGATACCTGGCCAGTAGAAGTGTTTCAAAATGCGTGCCACAGTCTTCCTCACTCCAAGGTGTCCTGCCAAACTGGAATCATGAGCCACTCCAATGATATCCTGCCTACAAACACGAGTGATGACAACTTGATATACAACCTCCCATTCACAGTCGGCTGATGCTGTTGGGGTCTCCACTTCCTCATAAGTACTCCTGACTTTATATAATAACAAGTAGAAGCACCAGCTGACTCTTCCTCACTGCAACCAGAGTTAGCTAGACCTTTCAAGTCAGGGTCAGCAACCTGCAACCCAACCAACTCTTAACGAGAGAAATTATTAACACTACAGGGTACTGCCTCATCTGGTGAGTGGTCCAAATTAGCAAGAAAAGTGTCAGCTAGGATAACATCATCATCATCATTGTCATGTAAGTCACCAGTAACTTTAGACTTAGCCCTAGTGACAGCACATGCAGAGAATACATCAGGGACACCACAATCCTGGGTCGCAGTCACTGGTTCACTAGACAACTGAGGAACTGGACACACTTGACTTCCACCAATATCATTTCCAAGTAAGAAAGTCACACCTGACATTGGGAGTGTCTCAACCAACCCAACCATAACGAAACCACTAACAAAAACAGACTCTAAATTCACTTTGCACAGAGGGACAGGGAAGTAATTATTCCCTACACCTTGTAAGATTACAGTTTCATCAGAGGAATTAACATTAGAGCCTAGAACACTGGTCAGCATAAGGGATTGGCAAGCACCTGTATCACGATATATTTTAACTGATTTCCTGTCATTACTGTCCAGAGGACTGACAAAACCATCAGGCAGGAAATTAGTACATGAACTCTTGAGAGTGTCACCCACGTTACTGCTCAAAAGAGGAACTTCATCATGAGAATTTAATTTACCCCTCAAAGCAGGTTCAGTTAACTCGGTTAAAGAATTCTGGGAACTCTCAAGGGTGGACACTAGACCAATTGACTGAATATTTAAAGACTCCTTTTTGTTCACATCACGCTGTCTCCTGAAACATTTGTCAGTAGTATGACCAAGCTTACTACAATAAGTACATTTACTTTTCTGAAATCTAGAGGTGGAGCTGGTATTTACTTCCTGAGAAACATCATCTTTATTCTCTTTCCTGTTACCTGTACTCTGAGTAGGGGCAACGTACTTACTCTCAGATTTCCTTTTTTCTTTAGAATATATCTTGTGAGTGAGAACATATTCATCAGCTAAAACTGCAGCATCAGACAAATTATCTATTCTTTTCTCATCAAGATATAGGCTTACATCTTTATTAATACACCCTTTGAAGTCTTCCAGCAAAATCATCTGCTTAAATCTATCAAAATCAGAATTTACATTCCTAGAATTTAACCACTGCTCTAACAGATCTTCTTTGATTTTTGCATACTCAACATGGGATTGCTTATCTTGCTTATAAGTTGTCCTAAATTTTACTCTATAGGCTTCAGGAACAAGCTCATAGGCCTTAAGAATCAAGCTCTTAACTACATCATAATTATCAGATTGATCCTGAGGCAAAGATGCATAAATTAGTTGGGCTTTACTGGTGATAACAGTTTGAAGAAGTACTGGCCAATACTTTTTAGGCCAATTAAAACCTGTAGCTACCCTCTCAAACAACTGAATATACTTTGTTAAATCCGATTCATTAAAAGGAGGGATAAGTTTAACATTTTTAGCCACATCAAAATCATCTGCTCTAGATGATCCAGTTCCACCTTGTTTCATGTGATACTCATGGTCTGCCTGAATCCAAGCAAGTTCAATTTGTGCCTGAGCCTGTGCCTGTGCTTCCTGAATACGAGCCTGAGACTCAGCCTCCTTAGACTCAGCCTCCTTAGCACGAGCCTGAAACTCAGCCTCCTTAGCACGAGCCTGAAACTCAGCCTCCTTAGCACGAGCCTCCTGCACGGCTAGCTGTAACTTAGCTATTTCAATCTGCGTTTGCTAATTTGGAGGAGTTACATTAAACAAGCTTTTATTAATCGTGTCAAGAATTTGATCTTTAGAATGATGAGAGCGAACAGCAATTCCCAATTGTTGAGCAACAAGCTTAAGTTCATTCTTTGTTCTGTTTTCTACATCACACACTGTTTCCACATTTGACAAAAAATCTTTGGCTTCATCAAGAGTAGTAATAGTAGACATCATGAATAAATGACAGTCACAAAATATCAAGCAATATCCTTATGATAATATCCTGAATCTCCTGATAAGAGGTCGCCAAATTTATGTTATGGAACAGAGAGAGATAAAGAACACTTCAAGTGAGAATACTAAAATCACTACTGTCCCGCAAAATTCCAGGTTCAAAACAAAAGAGTTAGGTAAAATTATAAGTTAAAGTTTAATGCTCAAACTAACAACTAAACATTCAGGACTCATAAGGATAATGTAATGGCAAAACAGGTTACATATATGGTTAACTGCAATAGCCTCTATTAACACGAATTTAGCACGAACAACTTTATTTAAGTCAGCCCTGATAAATGAGAGAACCGAATAATGCTCAGTTAAAGTAAAATATAATATTATTACGGATACAAACTATTATTAACTCTGGCTGACAATATGAACTTTACATGAATCACAAAAACCTTACCAGGCCTGCGAATTAACGCCTCAGGCTATACAGTACAAGAAAAATGGTAATAACACTTATTCTCAAATTACACAGCAGCTAGATGATTGGAGACTTCCTGAGCACTCACAAAAATATATTATACAGGGGAGGACAGAGATGTGAACAAAATGAGGAGTAGATCTAAGTGGCAATTAATGCAGAGACTGAGCTCATTATATAGGGGCTGGCAGAGCTTGATACAACTTGTAAGAAGGACGCGCAAATGAAGCCACAGGGGACAAAGAGTTGACACTCCTGCTCTGAACAACAGAAAGAACGACTCACTCTACTATAAGGGGGAGAAGGGGGCAGTGAGGTAGAACACGCAAGCCTGGTCACTATGGAAGCCACGAAGCGAATCGTGATCAAACATGCAGCATACTGTATGTTAGAATTATACAAAGGATGATGAAATCATAGGCTATGTAAATGTATATCTATATATATATATATATATATATATATATATATATATATATATACATATATATATATATATATATATATATATATATATATATATATATGTACTCAACAAAATTATAAACGAACGAAGAAGTTATTTTGTTTAATTTATTGATCCAAGAGAAAATAAATCCGCACATTAATTTTTATCTTATTTTAGACATAGTACTGAAATCACATTACCATTATTAACGAATTTCTGTGAACATATCACAACTTACCACAGCCTAAAGAGGCAAGGAGTCAGCAGTCTGAGTTCACAGCTCTCAGTACCGAGTGTCTCCACCATTGGCATCGTGGAAAACGGTACACCTCCGGCGCATAGAGTTCACCAGATTGTCAATGGTGGCCTGTGGAATGTTCGCCCACTCCTCCTGCAGTGCAACTCGGAGCTGGACACGTTTTCTGCACACTGGAACATGCTGCCTCACACGCTGATCCTGAACATCCCAAACATGTTCTATTGGCGACAGATCGGGAGAATATGCCGGCCAATTCAGGACAGGAACATCCTCGTCATCCAGGAACTCCGTGCAGATCCTGGCAGTGTGGGGTTGGGCATTATCGTGCTGGAATGTCACGTGATGGAGGAGGACAAATGGCACGACAATGGGCTTCAGGATCTCGTCGTGGTACCGCTGTGTGTTCAGGTTGCCCTCAATGAAATGCAGCTGGGTACGCTGTCCATGGCAAACGCCTGCCCAGACCATCACACTCGCACCACCATGTGCCACCCAACGCACGACATTGACATCAACATAACGCTCGCCCACACGTCGCCATATGCGTTGCCTACCATCGGCGCGGTAAAGTTGATAGTGTGATTCATCGATGAACAGCACCGTCCTCCACTGTGCAAGTCTCCACCGAAGGTGACGGTTAGCCCAGTCGAGTTGGTTCTGCCAGCGTACGGGGGTCGGGTCCAAACCCCGGTGCAGTCGACAGGCGCGGAGACCTGCCTCCCTCAGACGATTTCTGACCATCTGAGCCGAGATCCACCTGTTGTGGATTCCAACCGTCTCATCTGCGGTCCGGGTGGCTGGGCGCAGGCGATCACGCAGGTGCTGGCGTCGCATGTGCTGATCTTGTGCGGGAGTGGTCACACGTGGCCGGCGGGCATGTGGGCGGTTCACAGTGCTGCCAGTTTCTTGGAACCGACTTATAAGGTGAGTGATGGTTGAATGATGCACATTCAATTGTCCGGATACCGGACAGCATTGACCATGCCAATGGCATGCTCCTTCATGGCTTGTGTCATCTGTGGCATTGTGACTTCTGACAAAAGTCCACATTTCAGGGCGGCCCTTTATTGTCCCAAGTGCAAGGATGACTGTGTACTGGTCACGCTCACTGACCAACTCCTCCCCATGCTCCGAGCAGCTCATGACTATAATGACTCAATGATTCAGTAAACTCAGTGGGGGTGGTCAGTGAGTAGTGGATCGCCATAACTGAGCAAAACAAGCCGTTCAATACACCCACAAAAAATATTTTATGGAAAATGCTATAACAGGTAATACTAACGTCACATTTTTGGTTCGTGCATTTATATATTTGCTGAGGGTATATATATATATATATATATATATATATATATATATATATATACATACATACATACATATATAAATATTATATATATACATATATAAATATATATATATATATATATATATATATATATATATATATATATATATATATACATATATTGTTACGGAACAAAGAAAGATAATGTACACTTTAAGTGAGAATACTAAAAATCACTACTGTCCCGTAAAGTTCCAGGTTCAAAACAAAAGAGTTAGGTAAATTTACAAGTTAAAGTTTAATGCTCAAACTAAGAACAAAACATTCAGGACTCATAAGGACAATGTAATGGCAAAAAACAGGTTAAATATATGGTCAACTGCAAGAGCCTCTATTAACACGAAACTAGCATTAGTAAATCCATCTAAGTCAGCCCTGATAAAATGAAAATACCAGATAATACTCAGTTAATGCAAGATATATTATTACAGATACGAAATATTATGAACAATGGCTGACATGAAACTTTACATTAATCACAAAAACCTTACTAGGCCTAAGAATCAACACCTTATGCTACACAGTACAAGACAAAATGCAACAACACTTATACTCAAATTACATAGCTGCTAGATGGCTGGAGACTTCCTGAGCACTCACAAGAATAACAACTGTACAGGGGAGGACAGAGATGTGAACAAAATGAGGAGTAGATCTAAGTGGCAATAATGGAGAGACTGAGCTCATTATATAGGGGCCAGCAGAGCTTGATACAACTTGTAAGAAGGATGCGCAAATGAAGCCATGGTGACAAAGAGTTGACAATCCTGCTCTGAACAACAGAAAGAACGACTTACTCTACTATAACGGTAGAAGGGGGGAATGAGGTAGAACACGCTCGTGATCAAACATGCAGCATACTGTACGTTAGAATTACACAAAGGATGATGAAATCATAGGGTATATTACACCTCCCCACAAAGAAAAAGAAATTTACAAAGGAAATTTCTTATTACTCTAAAACAATCTGTCTAAATTCTAGATAAGCAATCTGCAATAACATTTTCTTTCCCCTTGACATGTTGTATGTCTAATGAATACTCCTGAAGAAGTAGACTCCATCTTGTCAATCTCTGATTTTTATCTTTAAACTTACTAAGGAATTTCAGTGGGTTATGATCGGTATAAATGACAATGGGGTCAAAACCAGAACACAAATAAAATGAAAAATGCTGTAAACCCAAAATCAAGGCCAAAAGCTCTTTCTCAATAGTTGAGTAGTTCTTTTGAGGTGGAGTGAACTTCTTACTGTAATAAGATACAGGATGTCCAATACCCTGATCATCCTCTTGCAGCAAAACAGCCCCAGCTCGTGTATCACTTGCATCAACAGCCATCTTAAAAGGCTTAGCAAAATTTGGAGTAGCGAGCACTGACTGACTTAAAAGGATAGCTTTAAGTTTGTTGAAAGAGGATTCACAGTTATCGGTCCTTTTTCAGTAGGTCTGTAAGTGGTGATACAAGAATTGAAAATTTAAGAACAAATCTCCTGTTATAACCTACCATTCCCAAAAATCTTTGTAGCTCTTTCCTACTTTTAGGTCTGGGAAGATCACTTATAACCTGAACCTTAGCTCCTGGTGGTGCAACATGTCCATCACCAATTACGTACCCAAGGTACTGAACTTTAGCTTGACCAGACTCACACTTTGACAAATTAGCTACAAGATTAGTCTGAACCAAACGCTCAAGAAACTTACTGACATGGCACAGGTGATCTTTCCAGTTGTCACTGAAGATCAACACATCATCAATATAAACAACACACCCCGCCAAACCCTCTGTCACAACATTCATGAGCTTCTGAATGTGGCTGGTGCATTCTTCATACCATATGGCATTACAGAACATGCAAAAGTCTTTCCTAGTGTTACAAAACATGAGATCTCCCTAGCACGTTCAGTCATAGGTACTTGCCAGTATCCCTTTAACAAATCAAACTTATTTATGTACCTAGCCTTTCCGATCTTGTCTATGCAATCTTCCACGCGAGGGAGAGGGTAAGTGTCTGTTTTGGTTATCTGATTAACACGTCTGTAGTCGATGCAAAGCCGCTGTGACCCACTTGGCTTAGGGACTAGAGTGACAGGAGAACTCCACTCGCTCTGACAGGGCTCAATCATCTTGTGGTCCAACAGGTAGCCAAGCTCCTTCTGGATGAGAGGAACTTTCACTGGGTTCACACGGTAAGGAGGCAGTTTAATTGGCTTTGCGTCTCCAACATTGACATCAAGCATCAACACAGTGGTTCTTCCTAGAGTGGCACGGAACACTTGCGGGTACTCCTGCAGTAATGCCGAGAACTCCTGCCTTTCCTCGGGAGCTAGATGAGAAAGCTTAGTCTGGAGATCATTCATGATATCAGGATTCTTCCCCAAACTATCACTCAGGCTCATGCTGCATGGGAGAACTTCACTTGCAGACTCAGGTGGAACAGCTACAGTGCCGACTGGGTTATTTTCGTCCTGCCTGTGATATAACTTTAGCATGTTGATGTGACAAAGTTGCTTGTTCTTTCTACGATCTGGTGTGGCGATGACATAGTTGACATCACTGAGTTTCTTCTCCACGAAATAAGGACCACTAAAGTTGGCTTGAAGAGGTAGCCTATGCACTGGTAGCAGAATCAAAACCTGATCTCCTGGCTGAAAGTGGCGCAACCTGGACTTCTTATCATACCAAGTTTTCATCTTCTCCTGAGCAGCCCCTAAATTCTCTCTCGCCAGCTGTAAAGCAGTGGACAGCCATTCTTTGAACTTCATCACGTACTCCAGCAGGTTGACGTCATCTTCCTCCAACAGCCAGCATTCCTTGAGTAGCTTAAGGGGTCCTCTTACTTCATGGCCAAACAGTAGTTCAAAAGGTGAGAAGCCCAGTGATTCATTTGGAGATTCTCTTGCGGCAAATACAACAAATGGAAGACCTTTATCCCAGTCTTTCTGATGTTCCGAACAGTATTTCTTGAGCATCGATTTGAGTGTTTGATGATATCTCTCCAACGCTCCTTGGGTCTGGGGATGGTAAGCTGAAGACGTGATCTGGGTGATGCCCAACTCTTTTAGAGACTGCTTGAAAACATTTGACATGAAATTACTTCACCGGTCGGACTGTACCTCCTTGGGCAGACCAAACTTTGTGAAGAACCCAAGCATTTCCTTAACCACGTTCTTTGCTGAGATATTTCTAAGTGGAATGGCTTCAGGATAACGAGTAGCCATATCAATCAGGGTCAACACATAAGAAAATCCTGAAGAAGTCTTAGGAAGAGGGCCCACAATATCCACCAACACACGGGTGAATGGCGCCTCAAAAGGAGGAATGGGAACTAGAGGTGCAACCTTTTTGTTCTGATTACACTTCCCCACAACTTGACAGGTGTGACAAGACTTACAATACCAGGAAACATCCCTGAAGATACCTGGCCAGTAGATGTGTTTCAAAATGCGTGCCACAGTCTTCCTCACTCCAAGGTGTCCTGCCAAACTGGAATCATGAGCCACTCTAATGATATCCTGCCTACAAACACGAGTGATGACAACTTGATGTACAACCTCCCATTCACAGTCGGCTGATGCTGTTGGGGTCTCCACTTCCTCATAAGTACTCCTGACTTTATATAATAACAAGTAGAAGCACCAGCTGACTCTTCCTCACTGCAAGCAGAGTTAGCTAGACCTTTCAAGTCAGGGTCAGCAACCTGCAACTCAACCAACTCTTGACGAGACAAATTATCAACAATACGGGGTACTGCCTCATCTGGTGAGTGTTTCAAATTAGCAAGAAAAGTGTCAGCTAGGATAACAACATCATCATCATTGTCCTCTAAGTCACCAGTAACTTTAGACATAGCCCGAGTGACAGCACATGCAGGGAACACATCAGGGACATCACAATCCTGGGTCGCAGCCACTGGCTCACTAGACAACTGAGGAGCTGGACACACTTGACTTCCACTAATATCATTTCCAAGTAAGAAAGTTACACATGACATTGGGAGTGTCTCAACCAACCCAACCATAACGGAACCATTAACAAAACCAGACTCTAAATTCACTCTGCACAGAGGGACAGAGAAGTAATTATTCCCTACACCTTGTAGGATTACAGTTTCATCAGAGGAATTAACATTAGAGCCTAGAACACTGGTCAGCATAAGGGATTGGCAAGCACCTGTATCACGATATATTTTAACTGATTTCCTGTCATTACTGTCCAGAGTACTGACAAAACCATCAGGCAGGAAATTAGCACATGATCTCTTGAGAGTGTCACCCACGTTACTGCTCAAAAGAGGAGCTCCATCATGAGAATTTAAGTTACCCCTCAAAGCAGGTTCAGTTAACTCAGTTAAGGAATTCTGGGAACTCTCAAGGGTGGACACTAGACCAATTGACTGAATATTTAAAGACTCCTTTTTGTTCACATCACGCTGTCTCCTGAAACATTTCTCCGTAGTATGACCAAGCTTACTACAATAAGTACATTTACTTTTCTGAAATCTAGAGGTGAAGCTGGTATTTACTTCCTGAGAAACATCATCTTTATTCTCTTTCCAGGTACCTGTACTCTGAGTAGAGGCAACGTACTTACTCTCAACTTTCCCTTTTTCTTTAGAATATCTCTTGTGAGTGAGAACATATTCATCAGCTAAAACTGCAGCATCAGACAAAGTATCTATTCTTTTCTCATCAAGATATAGGCTTACATCTTTATAAATACACCTTTTGAAGTCCTCCAGCAAAATCATCTGCTTAAATTTATCAAAATCAGAATCCACATTCTTAGAATTTAACCACTGCTCTAACAGATCTTCTTTGATTTTTGCATACCTAACATGGGATTGCTTATCTTGCTTATAAGTTGTTTTAAATTTTACTCTATAGGCTTCAGGAACAAGCTCATAGGCCTTAAGAATCAAGCTCTTAACAACATCATAATTCTCAGATTGATCCTGAGGCAAAGATGCAGAAGTTACTTGAGCTTTACCGGTGAGAACAGTTTGAAGGAGTACTGGCCAATACTTTTTGGGCCAATTAAAACCTGTAGCTACCTTCTCAAACAACTGAAAATACTTTGTTAAATCAGATTCATTAAAAAGAGGGACAAGGTTAACATTTTTAGCCACATCAAAATCATCAGAGCTAGATGATCCAGTTCCACCTTGTTTCATGCGATACTCATGGTCTGCCTGAATCCTAGCAATTTCAAATTGTGCCTGTGCCTCCTTAATACGAGCCTGAGACTCAGCCTTCTTAGCACGAGCCTCCTGCTGGGCTAGCTGTAACTTAGCTAATTCAATCTGCGTTTGCTCATTCGGAGGAGTTACATTAAACAAGCTTTCATTAATCATGTCAACAATTTGATCTTTAGAATGATGAGAGCGAACAGCAATTCCCAATTGTTGAGCACCAAGCTTAAGTTCATTCTTTGTTCTGTTTTCTACATCACACACTGTTTGCACATTTGACAAAAAATCTTTGGCTTCATCAAGAGTAGTAATAGTAGACATCATGAATAAATCACAGTCACAAAATATCAAGCAATATCCTTATGATAATATCCTGAATATCCTGGCGAGGTCGCCAAATTTATGTTACGGAACAGAGAAAGATAATGTACTCTTTAAGTGAGAATACTAAAAATCACTACTGTCCCATAAAGTTCCAGGTTCAAAACAAAAGAGTTAGGTAAAATTACAAGTTAAAGTTTAATGCTGAAACTAACAACAGAACATTCAGGACTCATAAGGACAATGTAATGGCAAAAAACAGGTCAAATATATGGTCAACTGCAAGAGCCTCTATTAACACGAAACTAGCATGAGTAAATCCAACTAAGTCAGCCCTGATAAAATGAAAATACCAGATAATACTCAGTGAATGCAAGATATATTATTACAGATACGAAATATTATGAACAATGGCTGACATGAAACTTTACATTAATCACAAAAACCTTACTAGGCCTAAGAATCAACACCTTATGCTACACAGTACAAGACAAAATGCAGTAACACTTATACTCAAATTACACAGCTGCTAGATGGCTGGAGACTTCCTGAGCACTCACAATAATAACAACTGTACAGGGGAGGACAGAGATGTGAACAAAATGAGGAGTAAATCTAAGTGGCAATAATGCAGAGACTGAGCTCATTATATAGGGGTCGGCAG